>NW_017670306.1:145282-308204 GCF_001879085.1 Nicotiana attenuata
CCCCCCCCCCCCCGGAATTTGACCCTTTTTAAAGAGCATACACACTTACTATCCGTGATTTTAGTTACCCCCTATGCTTAATTTTTCGGATGTTATTACCCCCTAACTTGCCACATGACACTGAAAGTTGTTTCAAATGATTGAGTGTACGTGGGCAAGGGCGGATCCACCCCTTTAGGAAGGGGTGGCATGGCACCCGCTAAGATGATAAATTTTTTTTATACCTATGTTGAAATTTTCTTAAACTATGTTAAATATTTGATCCTGGCACCCGCAATCATAAACTAGACAAAGGTGCCATGACTGGTAGACCTTTTTGAAAGCTTTTCTCGTGTAAAATTCAAGTTTGAATTCATCTTGAACCTTGTCCAACTTCCCCTTTTATTCATGCTTTTTATTTCCTTTTGTTCAAGTCATTTCCCTTTTTGGCTGCCTCCCAATTTTCTAATTGTCATTGTACTATTTTTCTATTTTTCTTTTCTCCATTATATTATTTTATATGTGGTCTCTAGCAAAGACACTCAAAAAAGGGACTTCAAAACTTTAAATTATACATAAAGTAAGCATTCCTCTTAATCTTAAATTTATGAGTTTTCTTCTTTCAAATCCGAAAAACTTGGGTCTTACTCTTAATGGGAATTTTGGATTGTGATCAAATTTTTTTCATCTTTTTTCTAAAATTTGTGTTATTATATGATTATTAAATATAATTTAAATCTCTTTGGAGTATTAAATTTTGATGAAAATTTCGTAAGCATTGCTTACAAAAAAAAAATGAGATTATGATTTTGACTTTTGGGAACTTGTAGTTTATTTAACTTTATACTTATGGGGTTAATTTATTTATTGAACATTTTTTTAAAAAAAAAAATTCTTATTCTGATTGATGTAATTCCCTTATGGGAGATGTTATCTTACTTGTGTAAATTTATATTTAATCTACAGAAAAGATGTAATTTTCTAGTGGAAATGTTGATTTTACTAGTATTGTTATAATAAAAGGTGTTATTCCTTATTTAAAATGCCAATTATGTTTGATTTTTATATCTTAGATGTAATTTTTATATTTGCAAATACAAAATACCTATTAGGTTGACCCGAATAAACTCAAAAAAAAAAAAAGAATAAACGTTCCTAACAAATTTAACATTAGTCATTAAAAGGTATACATTTAAGGAAATTATGGCACCCGCAACCTTCAAATCCTAGATCCGCCTCTGCACATGGGAATGTATTTTTTTGCCAGTTTAATATTTCCCTTTCCCAATCCTTTCCCACAACGGTAACAACCCCCATTCTCACCCCTATTTATTCTCTTGTTTCTAATTCTTCACCATTTTTTTCTTTTCACTTTCTTCCTTTGTCATTCCAATTCCATAAAAGCCATTTTTGGCTCTTATTCTTGCCCAAATAACAACCATTTTTATTTGGAAGAAACAAGATGAATGTTTTTTTGTAGATGTGGCAAGCCGGCTCCTTTAAAAGTTGCATAGACTACTGCAAATCTTGATCGACGATTCTTTGGATGTAGTCTTTATCCGGCACCAAATTCTTATCGATTTTTTCAGTGGTATGAACCTTCATTTTCGGAGCAAGCAAATATTGTTATTCTCACAACCCTAAACTATTTTCAGAATATATTCAAACCCTAGTCACAAATCAAAGAAAAAATTTGACTATACATCATACTAAGCCCACACACCTTCAAATGTGGAGTGAAGAGTAGAAATTTAGCGAGAAAATCAAAGAAATCCAGTAACTTTTAGCTCCTCCACAGTCGGCTCTAATTTACCCTATAGCAAGATGACCTAGAACTTAGCAGCACCTCAACGAAAAATCAATCTATTCCCAAAATCAAGCTCAAGCACTCACAATTGTCTATGGGAGTGAAGTGGTGAGAAACCCTAGATTTTCTCTATGTTATCGACCAAATGAAACTGGTGGTCGATTGGGGAGATGGGTTAAATTTGAGGGGTTAATTGTAAATGCAGGTCGGGTATTTTAAAAGGGTACCCGAATTATTTCCACCGTGTACAACCACATCATCAAACATATCAATGTATAATGCGCGTGTATTCACGATACAAAGGTTTACTAGGTTAGGGGGGAGAAAGCATAGCATGTCGCAATAAAAGCTTGATTCGAGGCGTCAGCAAAACACTGCCGTCTGTTCCAAAAACAAAAGCCCCTTAGCGCCCCGGGACGGGAGTGGGGGACGACCCTACGCGCAGGCAATAGCAGCACCGGCTCTACGAAGTCAGAATCGAATCTTTCTCTGATAACATCCGAAAAATTAAGCGTGGTAATTAAAATCACGTATAGTTAAGGTATACTCTTATTAAAAAAGGCCAAGTTCGGGGGTCTTTAACTATGTATATATAATTATATAAATAATATGATTTATTTGAGAACACAAGTTTCAAAAGTTTTACAGCAATACAAATATGATGACATATTTAAGATTATATCTAAAGTATTATTTTCTCTGTGTATCAAGTCAAATGAGGATAAACAAATTGAAACTGAAGGAGTATTGAAATGGTTATCTCCAACAACCAAGAGTTTTTTGTTAACCCCTTTTAACATAACCTTTAATCTCATAACTGCTTGAGCATACAACTATAAAATCAAAAAGACTCCATCATTCTCTTCCCTTTTCCCTAACTTCTCTCTACACTTCGGTAGCTGTAATGAGAACGCATATCGACGAGGTAAAATGCCCTTCTCTCTCTACGCCACTGCATGAACTTTTCAGAGGTTGAAGCATATTTGATTTATTGTTGTTGAGAATTTCGTGTGTATTTTGGTTATTTTATTTTTTTGGCTGGCAGAAATTAAAAGCGTTGAAGAAGAGGTATGAGGATATAATAATTGAAACAAGAAAGGAGGCTTCAACGAGGATTATGATGTGGGAACAAAAAGCTCTTTGGTATCAGCGCGAGCTTCAACTTGCAAAACAAGAAGCCCTTCACATGCAGCAGCTCAGGCTCCAACAGGTACAATAATTTTTTATTTTTTTTAATTTATTTTATATTTTCTTGAAATGGGGTTTCGCGTTGTTTGAAGTTTCATTCAAATAAGGGAATTCTTAAGTTGTTGGGTGTAGAGTTCACAAGGGAACCGGTTTGCTGGGCAATCAAAAGGAGTAAGTGACTCCATCAAGGAGGAGCAATTTTGCAATGATGATAAATGATAAAAGGGAGAGGAGAGAGAATACGGAGATTATAAAAGCAGTGAAGAAGATACAGGTAGAAGGAAGAGATTAAAGAAGGTAATGGTAAGATGGGCTTCTTTGAAGATTCGAAGCACTCAAGGGTGTGATCTATTGGTCAATGACGTGGGAAGATAACCATAAGGTCTCATGTTCAAATTCCAGCTGAGGCAAAATGACACTAGGTTTTCTTACCATCTGCCTAAGCTTTGGTGGGAAGAGTTACCCGGTAACTATACTGGTGGGAGGTAGTAGGTACCCAGTGGAGTAGTCAAGGTGCACGCAAGCTGGCACGGACACCACCGTTAAAAAAATGGGGGAGGGGAAAGAGAAAATAATATCAGAATTGGTTGGGAAAAAGATTCGCGTGCTTCAGGAAATGGAGTATCCTTTTAGTATCTTTTAGGGCTTTGAGGAGAAGTAATGAACTATTTTCTGAAATAGAAAAATGGTGGCAGGAGGCGAGTAGGGAAGAGGAGATTGGAAGATTAGCCATGCTAGAAACAAATAAATATGAGGGAGTCAAATGTTGGAATGTTGTATCAACTGTAAACCTCGTGGGAAGTTCACAGGAGGGGGAGAGTGTGTGGACTACTAGTTATGGAAGCTACAATAGCATCTATGGAATGAAAATGCGTTAAACGATTCTAGTAGAAGCGTCATCATAAAGGCAGAGTCGAGAGAGCGTGAAGCAAGAATGGTATATTCGGTAGTTTTGAGGAATTTAGGTAGTTGGAAAGGAGGGAAGTAGACTATAAGAAAGGATAAAAATCATGTACATCTGGTACAAAATTTAATGTCGCATTGTGTAGTTAGGGAAACATTTTCTTCTCAACTGGTTAGGCGGTCCTTGAGCTTGTAATGTAATTTAATTTGTGAATTTACACAAACTTGATGTTCATTAATAGATTTTTTTTTTACTTACCAAAAAGGTTTCACCCCAAGATTATGCTTTGCCACATAGATAAAGCACTTTGTTAGCTTATGGTTGGAATATCCAGTTATGCTCTCTTGAGTATGAAATTATGATATTTTCAGAGGTAAGTTTGTGCCTTAGCATACAGCAGGTTACATGTCATATTTAATTAAAACACACATAAGATGGAAGTGGTACTTTATATCCAAGTAATATTTTTATTTTGAAACTTAATGTCTCTAATTGGACTATCCTCTTTGACAGATTAGTGAAGCAGAATTGTCATCCTTGAGTCAACAGAGGAAGATTGAAGAACTCGAAGCTCAACTTCAGGAAGCAGAAGATATTGTATATGATATCAGAGTAGAGTTGAGAAAAGTTCAAGCTGAACTTGAGAGAGTGAGCTGCAACAAAGAGAAGGATGTACACAACTTGCAGGATCACGATACTGCTACTCCTGGAGAACTACCAGAGGAGAATATAGTCTCATTGCCTCCCGAATCACAGTATGATTATGTGACAACTTCTAACATGAAGGTAGCCAATATGAACCAGAATATTGAGGGCTACCAGTCTTGCCACGCAAAGGTTAACATAAGAAGTCCTTACATTGCTAGTGGGAATTTGCCCTCTTTAAGTTTGAGAAGCAAAGCACCAGAATTATACCAAAATGGATGTACGCAGAGACTTCCTGCTTCCGAAGGAAACCTATTAGATAGGGAAATCCGTCATGAAAATATATCTCCCAAACATATTCCAAATATTAGAACCGATTGTTGCTTGAGATCTCATGTAACTAAAGCCAGAGACAATGTTCCTAGTGAAGATCCTTCTGAGACGGCCCAAATATTATACACAGGAAAAGCTGAACCAGGCATGAAGATCGGATTCACAGAAACTTCAGATGATAAACCAGGGTCCGTTGAGGCAACTGGTGTTCATAATGCAATAGATGAGCATGCAGGATTAACGGGGAAGATGGATATTTCAGAACAAGATAATAGATCTGTGGAGGGCTTAGAGGTTCCTGCTTACAAAATAGATATTGATAGTGTTTGCAATCAGTTGTTCTATCTGAAAAATCTTTGCAATCAGTTGTTAAACTCAAAATCTACGGTATCTAATCTAAACAATGAGAATCCTAGTCAGCCTCTAAATGATAGAGTGATTAAATACACATTCCAAAGAAAGAGGAAGAGGGATTTGTGTAGGGTATCTGCTGAAAATGCTTCAATTGAGAAGAATTCCTTGAAGAAAACAAATGAGGAGAAACTAAATAATCTTCTGGAACCTCAAAAGTTGACAGTGACAGAATCATCAGAAGACAGTGGGAAAATTGCAGAGGTTGCTCAGCAGGTTAGTTATTTGATTGCTGTTGATGTTTCTGCCTATCTTTGTGTATGCCTTTAAATGTTTATGACTGGTACACCTTCAATATGAGATATGCACTACAAGAAATTTTCGGACGTGCTTGGAGCGAAATGTTTAAGAATAGATGAGTTAGATCAGATAGAAGCCTAAATTCCTATAATCAGTGCAAGTTACAAAAGGTATTCTCTCCTTCATTTTTTGATGTCATGGTGCACTTGCTCATTCATTTAGCTAATGAAGTTAGGATTGCCGGGCCTATTCAATAGCGTTGGATGTATCCAATGGAGCAATGACACTGAAGTCTTTTATTGGTAATAGGGCTGGCCCAAAAGGTACTACTGCCGAGGGATGTTTAGCAACTAAATTTATGACCTTATGTTAAAGGTATTTGCATACGATGGAGACAAAATTTATTCAATTTGGACGAAATGATTGAATATTGTGGAGGTTTAATAATTTATGGTCAATCCTTTTCAAAAATATAATTTGTGGTCAATCCAGAAGAGCTTTAGGGGCTAGCAAACAGTGGAAACTTGATTCATATGAACTAGAGCAGGCACATTTTATATTACTAGTTTCTGGGCCTGCGCTTTGCGCGTTAGCCATATCATTAGTACATTATTAAAAAACACATAAATATTACTCATACTCCATAGATAATATTCCCTCCATCCCAATTTATGTGGAGGTGTTATGTCGATACAGAGTTTATGAAAGAAATGAAGACGTTTGAAACTTGTGGTCTAAAACAAACAATACATATTTGTGTGGCTGTAAATCAATTCATTAAGGGTAAAGTAGGAATTCTAAAGATAAATTATTTCTAAATAAGGAAAGGTAACATTCTTTTTGGGGCTGACTAACAAGGGAAAAGTACCACATAAATTGGACGTAGGGAGTGTATTTAAGTTATAATATAAAATAAATAAATAAGATTAAGTTCTTGAAAATAACTCAATGATGGAAGAAATTTGAAACGGGATAAAAGCAAGCTCAAGTTAATAAATGATGAGCTTATTGAAGTGACGTAATTGTTAAGAATCATACATGAAGTTGATGTCGAATGAAAGTAATATTTGTTAGAAGTTGTACAATAATTCGATCAACATATATCTTCCTCAGAATGACTAGTAAATCATTGTCAGTTTCGTGGTATATACCTGCAAAGAAGTAGTAGTAATTATGATAGGGATATCTAATAGATACTGATATCAGATAATTTAATTGATAAATATAAATCATTATTTCACGTACATGTGCATACTTTCTAATTCAAAATTATGAGTCTTTCCATATAAAAACTAGGAGAAAGAATATTTGTTGATTTGTACAAATAATAAAGGGACACCTAACAATCTAGGTTGAGAAGACTTTTTGACCGAACTCTTAAAGGATATAAGGAATGAACAAAACCTTTTACTGAATAAGACCTTATCTTGCAATAATTTGTACAGTCATATAAAGTGAAAAGGGACTAATTGAGAAAAAGAAGAAAAGATGAAATTTATGGCATCTTTATGATATGGACATTGCCAAACAGGTGACAGAAATAAAGAAAGGAAAATGAGCTGCAGTCTCTAAGAGTTGTACTAATGACGGCAAACTTAGTTTTTTTATGAAGTAAGATGTTATATAACTGGCATCAAGAAGATGCAGAGAATTACAAAAGAAAATTGGAATAGCTGTTAATACAAAATCCTACAAAGTGCTGGGAGCTGATTCCAAAACCAAAAAAAATGATGTTAGGCCATAGTAAGAGAACTAATGAAATCTAAAAGGGGGAGAATATCATTTATAGGGCTTAAATTACTCCAACTGAAAAGATTCATTAGACATTTAGATTTCAGAGAACAGTTAGGAGTGGAAATGCCATAAAAACATCTGTGATTTCTCCATGTCCAAATACACCGAAATATGCATGTTGGGATCGTCCTCCACATCTTCATGATGGATATATCAACTTTCCAGGAGTTCCAACTTTCCACTCCTTTATACTCTGAGGGAATGTCCAACTGATGCCACAAACTGATAGGAACATGAAACAGAGAATTTTGCTTCTTTTTCCATTATTTAAATGAGGATTAATGAAGATAGTACTTCCCAAATGATGATGCCTAGTGCATGAGTATTGATTTCTAGATAGTTCCCCAACATGACTTTACCTAGAATAATGCAGAAATCCAAAGGTCTAGAAGATAGACCACATTTCTTGAAGTCCTGAAACAAAATAATAAAGGGAACAAAAATAAGCTAGTCTAAAGGAAAAGAAATAGACTTACATGTTTGTGTAGTCATGCCTGAGCAAAACACACCAAAGAAAAGAGCAGTAGGCTTTTATGGGAAAAATAAAGCTTCTGACCGAGAGAAGAGGGAAAGGATAAAGTAATGAACTATAATTAGCTATGTTACGCAGACTCTCCAAAATGTTGCCGTACCCGTGTCGGATCCTCCAAAAATACACTACTTTTGGAGGATCCGACACACACCCGACGATATTTTCGGAGAGTCCGAGCAACATAGATAATTAGACACTTTGTTGTCTACTTTTGTAAGAATGTCTAGTGTTGTGAAGAGCGTGAAGCGAGGAAAAATGACAACCCACATTTCGCTTAAAGCGAGAAGCGAGAAGCGAAGTGCTCGCTTTTTTGAAGTGAAGCGGAATTTTAAAAAAAATTATTAAAATAAGAGGAAGGGCAGTATACCATTTTGTTAAAAACTGGGCAGCATAAAAACAATGAAAGAGGAACTGGGCAGCACTTCAGCGAAGAGGAGAAGACTTAGAAAGAAGAACGGAAGGTAAAAAAAAATAATTCGCCAGCATTTCACTGTTATTTGGACGCTGAAACAGTGAAAGAAAAAGAAGAAGAAGAAGAAGGAGGAGGAGGAAGAAATCATCACATACCTGTTGCTGCTGAATCTCTGTTGAAGTTAAAAAGGGAACCCTAGTCGCTGTTGTTTCTGATGTTTTAATAAAAGAACACTGAACACCCTTCTTTTTTAATTAAATAGGCTGGCGGCTGTTTAAAACAAAGAAGCGCACACTTCGCTCGATTCGCTTCGCTTCGTCGCTTCTCGCTTTTTAGTGGGAAGCGCACGCTTTTGTCTACTTCAGTCGCTTCATATAGCAGAAACCAGTAAGGGGTCGCTTCGCTTCGCTTCTCGCTTTAAGCGAGGAAGCGAGCGCTTTTCACATCCCTGAGAATGTCGAAAGGCTGTGCAAATATATGGAAGCTGAAGTAACAACAATAAAAGCTCGAAATGTGAAAAGGTTGTAAAGAATGATTAAGAAAATTTATAACATCCTACAATAACTATTGGCAGATGAAACAATTCTTCACATCCAACTCAATGTAACAAAAATTAATCATTTCATGGAAGGTAATTCTTTTTTGAAGGACAAAAGCTTGATAAAGATATGGACATTGAGCCTAACTCAACCCCAAAAGCTAGCTCATACGGTGATGATTGCTCAAGCTATATAAGGAGACCAAGTCCCCCATCCCTTAGCCGATGTGGGAGACTCAACCCCCCCCCCCCCCTCCCCCGCACGCCCAGACTTGCGAACTGGAGCGTGGACAATATAATATGGGGGCCCAACATTGGTAAAACAAAGAATTGGGATGGGTCCGGCTCTGATACCATAATAAAGATATAGACATTGGGTCTAACTCAACCTCAAAAGCTAGCTCATGAGGTGAGGGTTGCTCAAGCCATATAAGGAGACCAAAGTCCCCCATCCCTTAGCCGATATGGGAAACTCAACAATGGTCACTCAGATTTTAAAGGATTTGTTTGTAAATCAACTTTGGAGTTAGGGTGTTCCCACTTTTAGTATAGTACTAGTTTCTCGACACATGCATTGCACGTGTATGCATGGTCATATAGTAAACGGATTGTAAAATAAAATTGATACAACTAAAACAGAAGTTTTGAGTAAATAATTATACATGAAGAACAAAGTAAAAGTTTCTTTCTCATCAATAACGATTCTTCTAATATATCAAATATTTAGCTTGACTATTTCTTGTTTTGGGATATTTCAACAAAACATTTTAATTGTAAATATGAGTAACATCAACTATGATGGCAAATATTTCATGTCTTAAAGTTTCTGCCATGTCTTAAGAAATTATAGCCTCCCAAATCCAGAATGTAAAAATCTCATTGGACAAGAACATAAGCTTATAATGAGAAAGAACCTACCTGCATAAATGCATTGAATTCTCTAATTAGGTGAGAAGAATAATCCATAGCTTAATAAATGAAATAGCTTACGTAGAGTGAAATCTTTTCAATAGTCACGCTTACAAAGGAAATATCAACAACTTACATCCTTCAAGTCTATCTTGGAAGAAGTGTAAAGTCGATAAAGGGAAACAATTTAGAAATTAATCTTCACTCATCACAATTCACATGCATAACACTCTCCAAAACTGTTTACTCTACAGCTTCCTAAGAATATTTCCTATCTTGCAGCAGCTATGTATTCAACATATTCGACTCCGCTGCGACTTAATTGCTAACTCTTAAATCTCACTTAGACAAGAGAAAAAGAAAAAAAAAGTTACTCTAACCTCATAGAAGTAATTCTGGTGGTGAGATCCCTAAGAGTGACATATGAATCTCTTCCACTTAGAAATATTTTCAATCTTTAATGCATGAACTGAAGAGCCTTGAACACAAGTTATCAACAAAATCATGTCATATAAATACTATATGGTTGAATATTGTATCATCTTGACTTCAGAAATTAAGATTCTAACTAAAAATCTAACGTCCATATACCAATGACTTTAATATTTTCACTTGGATGCTTGAAAAAGGAATAAATATTACATGGCCAATTGACAGCGGCATTGCCAAATGCAAAGTCAATCTCAATTTTCAAGTTCAGTATTGTTTTTCTACCAATGTGTTATGAGATCCAAAAATATCTGTCTCAAATAGGTCTTCTTAGTAGCGTTTAACATACACTTCTATATGCAATGAGTTATTATTAGCAATTCAGCAAGTCAATATATAGAGTGGCTTACATTCAAGGATTGATCACTCTCGCATATATGTGCTGTCAAAACTTAATAACTGATCAATTAGTTAATACAATTGCAATCATAGCATTGGTCAGAAAATTAATAAGATCACAAGAATGGATATCACAAATAGGTAGACATTGTAGCATAAAAAATGAAGAGGTCAAACGAAGCAATTTTCTTTTACAAATTATAAACTTTGAGGAAGACATCTTAGAGTTTCTTCCCCCGTTATCCCTTCAAATTTTTATCTTTCATCTTCAACGTATCGGATGACTGCTTGAGAGTTTTCTCTGATATGTCAATATAATTAACTCCATGGTATTTCTCAGTTGTCATCTCCAATTCCAGTTGAAATCTAAAGTCTAGTGTTATCTTTTTCATAAATTCAAGGGTGTTTTCCTTAAGCACAGAGTACTAGACATAAAATTTGTCACTTTCCTTCTGCTTTCATGTAAAGAAAAAAAATCTTATTTTCTCCTCTACTAAGTAGTCAAACCTTTCAGGAAACTCAAGCAAAACGTACTTGTCTCACTACAACAAAAAATTACAGAACAAAGAAATCAAAAGAATGACAGCAAAGCTTACTGAAAATACCGAGACCTTATCCTCATCTCAGTATCCGTTTCTTCCCCAGTCTCTGCATCCTCACCATGTATTCCATCATAGAGTCCTCAACATCAGAAGCCAAAACGAATTGAAGTTTACTTCCTGTCAGTGGGCCAAGTAAGTCCGCTGACAAAAGGTAGTGTCTATCCAACTATCGTCATCAAATTACATAATTACAGTTTTTGATACAGGATAAACCTAACATAGTAAACAGCATGAGGTATAACTTAATTTTGAAGAACAAAAACTTACCTCTCGTGGGCTGGTACATATCTTCTCATGAATTATAGGATGAATATATGCCACGATGTGGAACTTATCTCTTTCACTTCCTTAGATGTTATTGAATCTCTTGGTAGTGTCTTAACCAACAAATATTACTCTGAAAGCATGCCGAGAAATCGGTACTGTGGTGGGCTGGTGTCAATGAACACAATGATGAAATTCAAAATCTCACACGACAGCGCACTATTCAAACCTTCCATCTTGACCCCATAAAATGGCATCTCAATGTTCAACCATATTCTAGTCCCTGCAAACATATTTAGAGGCTTCTTAATCAGAATTAAAACAAACGATGACAGTACAAAAGTAGCAATAACCGATAATAGAAGAAGAAAATAAGTGAATAAGTGAAGTGGTTTGAATGAGAAAATTTCCATTGGAGATATTACTCCAGTATGTGGAACTTTGTGAAGGAGCACATCTCTTCGTAACAATGAGTAAGAGTTGTTGGTTCGTTTAAGGCTGTTTGCTAAGCGCGGGTTTTTATTGGGGTATTTAATTTAAATAGGTCTATAATTAAAAATGATATTTTGGTAATTTAACATTTGATTTAAGGCCTTTCCACTTTTAATATAGTATAGATGATGAAGATTTGTGGTGAAATTCAACCATAGAAAGTAATGACTCGTTTTAATAAGTCACTTATACCTCTCCTTATTTTTCATTTAAAATGACATGTTATACTTCAATTCTTCGTAGAGAGTCTTCACAAAATTCTAGCTGATACCTCTCAGAAAAGTTCAGATGTGGAATAGAATAGACAATTCATTGGTTGGTTAAAAGTAAAGATGAGTGCTAGTTAAGCATTATTTTTTTTTTCAAACCAAGTAAGTAAATAGTGTCGGCTAAACTATGTACTTGATCTTGATAGATTTTTGGATTTTGTACAAATGTGATGATAGTAGCATATTTGGTGTCATTGTTGCATGTTCCTATGCAATATGTGACGAGTTTCAATGGCTACATTATTAATAGATATAGTTTTCACGTTCAAGAATATGATAAAAGTTTGATAACTGAGAATTTTGAGGTGGTTGTAGTTGGTGAGACTGATGAAAAGACTAAAATATTGATTACTGTAAGACATGGCCTAAATTTGTTCATGGCTAATCTTGGAGCCAAAGTATTTAAACTTGGAGCCAAAGCATTCTAGCTTGGAACCAAAGAATAAAAGTATTTACTTTTCTTCTTTTTTCTTTACTAGGGGACCAAGAACTTTGCCCTATAAATATAAGTCATATTAATTCATTTGAATCATCCCATATTTTGATTAAAAACTCATTTTGTGTATTCTTGTGATAGAGAGTTATGTTATATTCCCTAGAGTCGGTGTTGTGAAACACTTTGAGTGAACCTCTTCTTTGTGAGTGATTGTAGCAAAGTTATTCTCTTGGGATATATTTTTGGGATAATTAGAGTTTCATCTCTAATTTTGTACTCTCTTTTGTGTACCGTGTTGTTATAGTGAAGTTGCTCCTTGTCCGAACCACGTTAAATTTGTGCCTTCCTTATATGCTTTAATTGTTGTTATTATCAACTTGCATTGCTTTGTTATTATCATTATAACATTGTTTGGCTAAATTCTGTACTACTCGGATTCTCGATCCTAACAAATTGGTATTAAAGCCGGATCTAACCGGGTTAGTTTCAATAGTCAATATGACTCTAACAAAGACTTATGTTGTGAAATTTAACCGAAATGCGAACTTTAGAATGTGGCAATTAAAGATGGAAGCTATCCTAGTTCAGGATGGCTTAAATTTGGCATTGCAAGAAAAGGAGAAGAAGCCGGATAAAATGATGGACGAGGAATTTTCCGTCATAGAAAAAAAGGCAAAATTAGGTATCATCTTAAATCTCTCAAATGAGGTTTTACGTGAAGTTTCTATAGAAACCACATCCAAAGTCATGTGGGAAAAATTAAAAACCTTTTATATGAAGAGGACGATGGAAAATAGACTTTACCTAAAGCAGAAGCTTTATACAATTCGTATGGGTGAAGATACCTCTATTCTCTCTCATCTTGACACCTTTGGTTCCATTCTTATGGATTTGTGTAATATAGACGCAGAAATTACAGATGAGCATCAAGCCGTGTTACTTCTTTGTTCTCTACCCCCATATTTTAAGCATATAAGAGATACTATGCTTTATGCTAAGGATATTAAATCTATCTTAAAATCAAAAGAACAGATAGATAGTGATGTCACTGGGGAAGCTAGTAGAACTCAAGCGGATGTTGGCTTGTTTGTTAGGGGTAAATCTGACTCAACATCCAGATACAATAATTTAGAGTGTCGTTATTGTCATAAGAAAGTCACATTATCTCCGAATGCTATAAGCTGAAAAATAAAGAAAAGCATAAGGAAAGGAAAAATGAGCACAAAGATATTTACACCGCCGAAGCTAGTGTAGCAAATGATGAGATTGAGGGAACTATATTTTTAGCAACTGAAACTAGTTTCAGATCAGACAATGAGTGGATTTTGGATTCCGGTTGTTCGTATCATATGTGTCCCAACAGGGACTTGTTTTCTACATATGATTCAGTTGAAGGTGGAGTTGTCCAATTGGATAACGATGCTACTTGTAACATTATTAACAAAGGTACAATTCAGATCAGAATGCACGATGGTGTGGTGAGAACTCTCAGCAATGTTACATATGTTCTTGAGTTGAAGAAAAATCTCATCTCTTTGGGTACTTTAGAATCTCTTGGGTGCAAATTCACTGGTGAAGGTGGAGTTCTGAAAAATTTTCAAGGTGCTCTTGTGATCATGAAAGCATACATATGTGATTCGTTGTATACTTTATTGGGATCTACTGTTATAGGCACTACTACAGTTTCGGTATCAGACAACTTGTCTGATTCTGGTGGCATTAAATTTTGACATAAGCCCATTGGAGCTTTTTTGGAGGTGGAGTAAAATAACTATATCATCCAATTTAGGCCAAGGTGGAGATTGTAAGACATGGCCTAAATTTGTTCGTGGCTAATCTTGGAGCCAAAGTATTCAAACTTGGAGCCAAAGAATAAAAGTATTTTCTTTTATTCTTTTTCCTTTACTTGGGGACCACGAACTTTGCCCTGTAGGGTCACCTTACTTCATTTGAATCATCCCATATTTTTATAAGAAACTCATTTTGAGTATTCTTGTGATAGAGAATTTTGTTATATTCCATAGAGTTAGTGTTGGGAACACTTTGAGTGAACCTGTTCTTTGTGAGTGATTGTAGCGAGGTTATTCTCTTGGGATATATTTTGGGATAATTAGAGTTTCATCTCTAATTTTGTACTCTCTTTTGTGTACCGGTTGTTATAGTAAAATTGCTCCTCTCCGCTTGTGGACTTAGGTCACCGTGACCGAACCACATTAAATTTGTGCCTTCTTTATATGCTTTAATTGTCATTATTATCAACTTGTATTGTCTTTGTCATTATTATTATCACATTGTTTGGATAAATTATGCACTACCCGGATTCTCGATCCTAACAGTTACTATGGATAATTAACTTTAACTGAGATTTTTGAATTACGATTTCTTGGGAGCAGAAGAATGATTTTGTTTCAATGTGTATAGTTTGATGTGTTTGACCGAAAAAGGGGTGTTAAAATAGATGAATATGGCTTTGTAACTGTTAATCGCTTTCTTGAGATGTTTGAAGGAAGAAGTAGTTCTATCCAGCAAATTAAGATGAACTGCCTTTTTAATTTCGTTTTTTGTGGAAAGAAGAACTCTTACACGGTGCAGCTTCCCCCTTAGACATTATTGTATCCTTGTAAGAAGAACAAGGATGTAAACTTCCGCTTGTTTTGAACTTGTAGATATGGCTTCCAGCATAGCCTTTATGCTGAAGATTTGTAATACTGTTACCTTTCTTAAAAAAAGCCTTTTGTATTAGTATATAAGTATTTTATATTAACAATCCTTCCAATTGAGTCTGGCATGTTGTACAAAAGGTTCAACCTCGTGATCTGTTGACGTTGTGTAGAAAACGGATTATGATTTAGAGGAGTTAGATAATTCTTCGCAAATGAAAAGAAAAAGAACTCATGAAGGTTTGGAGCTTTGTCACACCTGCCTTTAATTTGTCAAACCCTTTACGATAATGAAAGTTCCATACTGGACTCCATCTGATTAGCAAGTTGTTGTAGGAAAGGGCATGTTGTCAAAAGCGAAAAGAGCAGAATAGCAATAAGGTTCATGGAGCTTGAAGCGAAAAGAGAGAAGTGAAGCACACGAAGTGAAGCCAAATTTTAAGGGAAACTAAAAGTATCAATCAATGAATTTATTATATTGCAATTAAAATAACTAAGTTTAGCATCCGATATAAAATAATGCCGACACTAATCCAACTCCTCAAAGTTGAGATTAGATAACGCGACCGATTCTCCTTGGCACTTTCTGCTCCATTGTTTGAAGCGCAAACTTCTCTAAAGCGCATGGCTTCACCTATGAAGCGATAACCGCTTGCTTTTGTATCACTTCAATGCTTTAAACGACGAATCAATGGCTTTTAATAACACCGGGAAAGGGAAAGGTTTCTTTTAAATATTCCTTTTCAACTTCAACTTGAAATATTCTTTTTTCAACTTCAACAAAATATTTTCCAAATGTCTACTAAAACCCCATCAGTGGATTGCTACTTGATAAGTGGAGATTTTAGCGACTTGTCACTGTCTTTTGCTCTTGTTTTTGAGTCCAAAACTAACCATTTGATACCATATTTTATTGGAATTTGTCTGATTTCAGGTAGTGAAGCAGCTCAGTTGAAGAGAAGATGAAAAGGTCAAGAATGGAGCTAAAAAGTAGTACAGATCTTTCCATTTTCGAAGTCGATATATTTGCCAGGTTACCCACCTAAACCGGAAGTCTGTGAAAAGTGACCCATTGCGTGTGCAATGGACTGAGTGCGGGCAGCAATCAGAGTGCAAGAACAAATGAAACACTATCCCTGAAGCAAGACCAAGTGTGGACTGCAATGGAATTGTTTGGCCGCAGTGGTAGCCGCAATATACTCCGCGCTGCTGCAGCTTGGAAGGATCAGAGAATTGTCAATTATTGAAGTGTTGGAAGACAGGGAAGTGTGGCCGCAACACCTGAAGTGCGGACCGCAATCTCTGAAGAGCAGCCTCAATGCACACTTGCAATTGAAAACCACTTAAGACAGCCAGATGCAGTGTGGACTGCAATGCTCAAGTGCGGCCACACTACATCGGCATTTCCGGCACTGATTTCCAGGACACTATAAATAGTATTTTTAGGTCTTTTTAGGGTATGTTTTGTCTTGGGGCTTGGAATGAAGCAGCCTTTGTGTATTTGGGGGTATTTTCTAGGAAGATCATCATTAACAATATATTTTGCAATTAGTAGTTTAATTATATTTAGTTCTTCTATATTTTGTGTTTTTATCTCTTTAGTTATAAGTAGCTAGACTTATACCTAGGGTTGTATTTCAACCCTAGTATGTAAAACTTTATCGGTTTTTAATATTGATCTTGTTTATGAGTGGATTACTTATTATGTAGCTATTTTTATGCTTATTAGTGGTTGCAAATAATGATTCATGACCTTTTGATTTGGTTCTTGCTTGAAAAAGAGGAGTTAGGTTCAGGTAACTTGAATAACAAGGAATTAGACTAATTGAGAGTTTGATCGGGCCTAGTTAATGAGAGTGAACTAGAGATAGGAATATCTTGACTTGGACACCACGACGCCTAATCTTAATGCAATCCTATTGACTTGAGAGAGCAATTTGGGTTAGACTACTTGGCAATTGAGAAACATCAAGTGGGTAAATTAGAGTGTGTGCCATAATAATCCCAATCACTTAAGCAAGATTGATAGATATACCTATTTAATTGAACCCATGGTAAAGAATACCACCCTAGGCTTTTTCTCTAATACGTACAACCATAGCTTAAATGGAGTACACATTAGGTGTTTGATACTTTGTCTCTTACATAACTCTTAGCATAATCATTAGATTTAATTGCTCCAAACATTGTTGAAAGCTAAATTAGGATATATTGAGTCTCTCACTTAGGTATTTACCTTAACGGCTTAACATCAGTTCAAACTCCTTGTGGTTTGACCCCGACTCTTTATTGGGTAATTATATTGCGACGACCGTATCATCTCTTATTGAGGTGTGTTGTGGATGTCATCAGTTCTTAACTGATTACATGTTCATAAATGATGAAATTGACGTGCTAAGTACCTGTTATCTCTCTATTTTTATGTGTCTTTCATGTTTCTGTCAATCATCTTCTATCCTGTTGTCTTGCCTGCCAACCTCTTAGTTTCCTTTCAAGACCTTCACATAGAGATGATTCATCTGAAGAAGGATCTTCCAAGATCGAAGCTCATTTAAATTTAGAACTTGTTTACATATTGTATCTTCCAAGTTCCAAGTTCATTTCGTGGTAATATGTTTAGGTCGTAGTCAGAGGCGGATCCAGAATTTAAATTCTATGGGTTCAATTTTAAGGTTTTTAACATTGAACCCATTATATTTTTAAAGTTATGGGTTCATATCTACTATTTTTGCAATTTTAATGAATTTTTACATACAAATTTTTACTCTACCTCGAAAGTAAACTGAACCCATAAGTTGCTCTCATGTCTCAGAATTAGTCAAAGTGATAGTTGGCATCCTCTTTTCTTATTGAAAACTTGCTGAACTCTCTTATTGGTCGAGCTTAAAAATACTCTGCTCTTTTTATTTTTTGGTTATTAGGTTGAAATGAATCCTTCAAATTCCGGCAGTCTGAAATGAGATCAACTTTGAAGACTATTAAACATGCGTACATTGCACCTGGTGCTTTAGCAAGGGGACGTGAGGCAAAGCTTCAGAGCTTTAGGCTCCTTAAAGTAAGTGTTGAACAAAGAACTCCACTTGGCAAAGGTAAAAATTGTAATGCACTAGTTTCTACTCAGAATGAGCTAGCACAGTGTAATAGCCTTGTGCCTCCTGGTTTTGAACCAATTGAAGATGATGTTCCCCTCCTTCAAGAAGCTGAAGCGATGCAAGACACTCAGAGAAGTGAAATAAGTATTTTGTTGTCTCGGAGTTGTAAATTTTTTTTGATGTTAGTGGACTAGAACTATTTTTATGTTTGACTATAATCAAAATTTTGCAGGTTCATGTGAATCTGAAAAGGCAAAAACGATGAGAGGAAAGACCAGGTATAAAAATGTCTCAGCACTAAAAGCTGGAGAAAAGTTGAGAGTTACTTTTTACCATAATGGAGTTGTTGGGAAGCATCATGCCACATTTGCAAGAGACTTAGGTATGTTAGTTCGTGATCCTAATATGTGCCCGCTGCGAGTACACCCATGGGCGGACACCGAAGAAGATAAGCTGAAATGCATGTGGCTAGCTGTTACTGTAAGGATTTAAAGCATTACTTGATTTGTTTTTCGAGCTTGGTGCATGTCAACTAACTTGTATGTGATATATTTGCCTGCCACTACATTAAGCTTGATGTATTTGTGCAACACTCCATTATTTTGAAACTTTTTTGGTTTTGATTTTTTGTTTTTGTTGCTGGATGATTCTTGGTTATTTGCTCTTTTCTGGATTCGTGATGTTTGGTTCATTTCTGGTGTCCCAAATACGTTTGACATGCATTAAATCCACAAAGTTGAGAACAAGTAATGACATTCTTTTCCTCTTGTCAAAAGAGGTCAATGAAACTGATTATGAAAAGGCTGCAACAGTATGAACAGGCCTCGGGTCAGGAAATTAGCAAGGACAAAAGTTTCTTTCTCACCCCTACTCACACCTCTCAATCTATAAGGGACAGAATTCAGAGAGTGACGGCTTACAAGCACCATCACTTCCCTTTCAAATATCTTGGTTGTCCTATATATTGTGGAAGGAAGAAGATTAGTTTCTTTGCAGATATGGCTACTAGACTTCTGCACAAAATTCAGGGATGGCAGGGTAGGCTATTATCTGTAGGAGGAAGGGATACACTGATTAAACATGTATTACAATCCCAGTCTTTGTATATAATGGCTGCAGTTTCTCCTCCAAAAGCTATTCTAAAACAATTGGAGAAGCAATTTGCAGATTTCTTTTGGGGGGTATAATGACTCCAAAAAAAAGTACCATCTGTGTTTCTCAACTGCAGAGGGAGGTGCTGGTTTCAGAAGTTTGGAGGATATAGCCAAGACCTTTACTGCTAAAAGGCGGTGGAGGTTGAGAAATTACGATAATCTATGGTCCAAAATTCACGATCAATAAATATTGCCCAAGAAGTCATCCAGTAACCAACGAAAAAACAATTTGCTGATTCTAGTTGTTGGAGGGAGCTGATGGAGATTAGAAACAAGATGGAGCCGCATATCTTGTGGAGAGTCCAACAAGGATACCTCTCCTTTTGGTGGGACAATTGGAGTGGCATGGGTCAATTAGCACAATTGCTACATATTCAAAACCCTGACAATCTTTTGGTGGAAGATTGCATTAGAGAAGGAGCATGGAATATTGATTTGCTTGAGTTATTGGTTCCTACCAATATGGTTCAGCACATCAGAGAAATCAAAATTGGAAAAACTCAAGGAAAGGATAAAGCAATATGGAGATTGTCTGCTGATGGTCTTTTCTCTTGCTCAACTGTCTATGATCTTTTAAGACAAAGAGGCAGACAACAGCAAATATGGAAGGACACTTGGATTAAGCACATCCCTTTCAAAATCTCATACTCAATGTGTAGGATCTGGAAGAAAAAAATTCCAGTTGATGAAATTATCCTCAAATTTGGGCAATGTCTGGTTTCTAAGTGTTCTTGCTTCAGACAGCCACATGAAGAGACTATTGAACATGTTTTCAATACTAGTCCTAAAGCTAGTCCTCTCACTTTGTAACCTCACTGGTGAAATTCCAACTTTTATCGGAAACTTGTCCTCCCTGAGAAGTTTAAGGCTCAGTTTCAGAGCTCTGACAGGAAGCATTCCAGCTGAAATAGGAAGGTTATCAGAACTGAAGCAACTTTCACTGAATTCCAATTTCTTTCAAGGTCAGTTACCAAATGAGGAAGTTGGTCAGAATGCAGCAGCTTGAGCTCTCTTATAACCATTTCTGGACACTAATCTGATGTCGATTTCAGCTCAATTCTAACTGGCATATTAATTTGAATACTTTCGAGCTGCCTCTGCTTTTGCAGAAGAGAACCAGGAAAATCCTGGCCTGGTGATGCACTACTTGTGTTTGATATAGTTGGTTAAATTTTATTTTTCTAGATTATCTGAAACTTTTGAGTGTCATGTTTAATGATACTTGTGAAATATTTGAGGATAAATTTGACAGTGATGACATGAATGATCAAAGAAACATATGAGAAAGTTATGGAACAATTGGAGGGCATTGCTGCACATGAACATGAAATCTAAGCCATTGCACGAGGCTCTAAAAGATGTGCCGGAGAGGGTAGGCAAGAGTGATTGGGAATGGTTGGTCAAGGAGCATTTTGAAAAAATGAAAATTTTAAGGTATGGCTTCATAACTACTAACTGCTAGTTAGTTTAAGTAGCAAATCATAATTTCAATTTTGTGTTGTTAATATAGGAAGCAGGTACAATTAATTCAGTCAATAGGTCTAAGTCGAGTATGTCTCACTAGTAAGCCTATTAGAGAGTCTATTTGTGAATTGGTAAGTAAATCTTACAATACTATGAGGAAGCCTTCCATTATTTTAGAAAATTTGTTTGACTTGTTTATTTGAAGGTGAAGGGAGGCAAAGATGGTTATCCACCAGACATGGCAGCTATTTTCTTTGAGACTCGTAAAAAAGATAACAAGTTTGTCGAACCTGAAACAATGAAAAATATATATGTTTATTGATAAATTTCACCTACATCCTTTTATTTAATTGATTACATTATTCTAAATATTCCTGTATTTTATAGGCTGGAATCCAAAAACTGATAAAATCGGAGCCGCCTCGCAGTGAAAAGGAGCTCCTCAATGTAAGAGACATGCGGTTGGATTAGGAGGTGGGATAACCGCTGAGGTGTTTAAAGGGGGTACTCCTCAAAGAAAACGAATCACTAAAAAGACGCATGGATGACAGAGAGTAAATATGAACGGCTTGCAGGTGCACTGTTTCATCGATGTCGTCTTCAAGTGAACCAAATACATGCATTTAACAGGTTCGTAAGCTTTCTACCAGTCCTTTACAATTACCACATGCAGCTAACC
This sequence comes from Nicotiana attenuata, assembly GCF_001879085.1. NCBI lineage: Eukaryota > Viridiplantae > Streptophyta > Magnoliopsida > Solanales > Solanaceae > Nicotiana > Nicotiana attenuata. The sequence continues at coordinate 166,915 of NW_017670306.1, forward strand.
TTTATGTCTAACCAGACATTAAAAAATTACTTAGACTTTTATTTAGAAAACATTTTCAATGGAAATATCAAATATTTGCTAGCTAGTGAATATAATCAGACCTTAGTTATTTGTCGTCTGCGAGAAGTGGATAAACATATGTAAAGCATTATAAAAAGGTATATTGAAGAGCCATCTTATTCAAATAAAATAAAAAATTAATTGGTTAACTAATACTTACAAAAGAGTAGTGTAGCTCTACTGAGACATTAAAAGAAATCATTCCACATATGATCCTGCTCCCTTCAACGGTTGATCACTAAAGAATAATTTAACTGGAATTAGAGGCGCACTCAAACTGATGTTGCACGCTTAATGTTTTCCCTAATTGTTGATGTAATGCATTAACCTGTGAAGGCCCCTATATGTGTGATAGCGTATGGACTAATGATTAATAATGGTAATCACCAGAAAAATTAGTATAAATCTTTATCTAATCATATTTATAAAATTTTCAGAAATTTGGCTGTTCAAAGTATTGTTATTGAAAGTAAAATACCACAACAATATGAATTTTGGTCCTAAAAGCACTTATAACATCTAATTTATTGTCGTTATTGAAGTTTTCGGAAAATTGGTCGCTACAAGGAGGTACAAAGACTGGATTGGCATTATTGAAGTTTTTAACGGCACAAAAGACAATTAGGAAAAATTCGGTCGCTGAAGGGAGGTATAAAGATTGATTTCTTGCCGTCGTTGAAGGTTTTTCAATTACCTGATTGAAATCCAATCATGTACTTTTTAACGACGGAATTTTTAGCGAGCGGAAGGATCAAACTGTTTTGGCTCATAAATGACTAATAATGATAATAGGACTTTTAGCGACTGAATTTTTCCTCGTTGAAGGCCTTTTTTCTTATACTGATGTATAAAATTGCTCCCTTGAATATGTTTTCACAGCTCGTCAAACTGTTATAATTGTAACATTTCTCAAATCTATAAGAGTTTCAAGACACGCTCAATATAGAATTTAATTTTTTAAAACTTGCCTTGAGTGCAAAAAAAATTATACTTCTATTACGGATTTAAACCCTTATCATTGACTTTTGAGTTACTTCTCTATTTATAAATAATGTGATATAGAAGCAGGGGAATATTAATAATTTTAATATTACTAATTATTAAAAGTGAGTATTATTAAATATTAGTTTTAAAAAAAACGAAGGGTGGGGGGGGGGGGGGGGGTAAGGGTGGGGAGGGACACAAGCCTAAAGCCCATAAAGTGCGCAGTTAGAAAGCAAAGGGCTTAAAGCCTTAAACAAAACATAACTAGCATTCTGATTACTGTCATTGGCGGCTTTCCAGCCATGCCCCATGACCCCTTGGGCGCGCCCCGTGGCGTCCTAGCGAACCTCCCAATGCCTAGCGCCACGGACGGCCCCGTGGTCTTGGCCGCGCCAAGTGACAAGCGCGCAGGTGCCTCTGTCGCCCCACCGATATCCCTCGCGAGCGCCATGCCGCAGGCAGAAGCCAACAGCGCCGCGCGCGCAGACCGTGATGCCAAAGACACTGCTGCTGACAACGGGCCTGCTGCTGCCTTATAGAAAACTAAGTCATTTTCATTGTAACTATAGAGTAGTTTATTTCATGCACTTCCATTATGTTTCTCTAGCTTAATTAGGTCTACTCCTGTAACTTTGGTTTATTTTTTTTAAGTACTATTAGGGGGGATCAAGCAATCAAAACTTTCTAGCAAGCAAGCAATTCTCTGTACTGGTGTCTCTCCCCCTCGACACCGCGTTGCTTTTCTGTAATAGCTTTCATTAATGCAATCAAGCTTTCTTTCATTCTGAATTCTCATTTCTGTTCTCTCAATTGCTCTTGACATTGGTTTTCCCGTACGGCACTGACAATCTCGTCTAGCGTACGGAGGGGACCTCAGTTGGCGGACAGCAACTGGACTGACATCAGTTGCCTAGCCGTACGTCGCCCTTTCAAGGAATCTCAGGAAGGCGCCGCGTATCATTACTCATGCTAGCAGAGGCAAAAGGCTTAAAGCCTTATACGAAACAGAGGTAGCCACGAAACAGAGGCAATCTTACTGCTTACTCAAGCAGGCAACGAAAAGTTTCAGATTTTTTTACAAATCACTAGTTCTTGAACTTAGGTATATAAAATTTCCTTATTGTCAATTATCTTACAGTACTAGTAGGTAAGAATTGAATAGTTAATTCTCTTCTTTCTCCATATCAACAGTAAGTTTTATGTTTAGGTGTGAAACTTTAAAATTAATTAAAATGCACTGATTGTTGTAGAATCGATTGTTTAACAGGTATAAATTGGATTGGGGCCTACGTATTGGCTCGAGGAATTTTGAGGTGAGTTGATATAACCCTTTACTAAAGTGGTTTAAACACTCACAAAAGCACGCATACAAGGTGTTTGATGAATTGAATGGATTTAGACTTGAATGGTCAAGAAAGTTGAGAAGTTGATTTAGATCCTAGCGAGGTCACACAAAATAATTTATTATTAAAGTATTTTTGGGAGTACCCTATATCGGAAATGCCCTACCACTATGGCTCCCCCTTTTCTTTCATACGCTCGTCCTTCAGAAATACAGGGGAAAGATCGAGATAAAGGTTCTTATAGAGGTGAAGGCACCCATCTCACATAAAATAGTTAGAAAGCTCGCGCTCCATGACCAGAAGAATTGTGTGAAATAAGTGAATTTATCCAGTTGAGAGCTTCGGCAACAGGATCCAGACCCCTTCCGAGAAGCTAGAAAAGCATCTGATGGTAAAGTGGAAGCGATCCCCTCCACCCCTTTTTTCATTACTAATGGAATATCCTTCACTATTTTACTAAAAATGGAACGTTCGAAATATGCCTCTCTAGGAGCATTACGATCTGCAGCCCGAGTTTCTCGGCCTGGTATCCTGCACCTCGCGTTCATGATATCTACATTCAACTGTGCCCCGGAGGGGTCATTGTCCAGGCCGATGGCCCTCATCAAGGCATTGACTTACTGAAACTACTTGTGCCAAAGTAGGGAGCACACGAGCCGAAGGTCTCGTTGCTGAGGATTTGCCTAGCCAGGCTAAGGTATGATACATGAGCGCTGAGAACCATGATGCGAGTGGAACCTCGTGGATTGAGCCTATTCGATCTGGTTGGGATCGAACCCGTGTCGATCACACAGTGACTAAGACAGAAATAAGTCAGGATAGTTGGAAGTCCGAAGCATAAAGTGCAGTATTTTGTTTTAGATAAGAACGAAAAAGAAAATAATTTCTTATAGAATATTTGTATACTGCTGTTATGCAATTATTTTAGAATTGTTCTTAGAAACTTTATGTTTTTCATGCATTTAGAATCTTTGCTTGTAATGTATATTTCATTAAAGTTTTGTTCCCTATCGTTGAGACTCACTGAGTACAAAGGATGGTACTGATGTTCTCTTTTGGGAACCTGCGTTGATCTGCGGTACAACGTAGGAATCGGTTTGCAGGCGAGCAGGCTACATGTTAGGACTTCCCTCACTTTCGGTGCTATTGGTCAGTTTCGGTTTTGTTCGTGGAGTATTCCTTTGAGTCGTCATTGTTTAGCTATTTCTTTGTTTACTTGGAGAACTGGCTAGGAAATATCATGTCCTGAGTAGTGCATTAGTTTATCAGTAGAGGCTTTATATACACAGTTAGTAGGTTAAGATTCATGTGTTTTCTATAATAACTTTGCAGTATTTCAGTAGTTATTACGAATAAATTTTTAGAGTGGGTTTATTTTAGATATTCAAATTAATTAAAAGTATTTGATTGAAGTATTGATTTGTTGCATATAAAGTTTGAAGTTATAACAGTTTTGATAAGCGCAGATGGTTTGCTTGGTCAAATTTAGCGATCGGGTGCCGGTCACGGCTTGTTCAGAAAATGAGCCGTGAAAACTTGGTATCAGAGCCAGGTTTATGAATCCTAGGGGTCTATGAAGCCATGTCTGTAGAGTCTTATTTATGGGTATGAAGCGCGCCATACTTATAAATAGGAGTCTACAAGCATTTAAGGAAAGCCTCTTTTTTTCATACTTTAGATCGTGCAGTTGAGCCTACCTCTAAGAAATAATCTAATGTATTCGTTTATCCAAAACTCGCAGAAATGACTCATACTCGTAACTCTGACACCGGCACTCAAGATGCTGCTCAAGAAACTATTGCTACTATTATGGCTCAAGGTAGAACTAAGAAGGTTTCAACTCAGAAAAGGAAGGGTAAATCCACATAGGGGGTTCAAGTGCCCTGGGTTGAATATGAAGAAGGAGTGGAGCATGATGAGCAAGTACCTCAGGATCCAATGTCACTCCAACAGCAGTTCCGGCTCAGACAACTATATCTCCAAAGGTGGGTCAGATGTTTAATGTTGTCAACGGTGCTATGGAGATGTTTAAAGCCTTCATAGCCAACCAAAACGGGAGAAGAGCTGAGATTCCACCTCAAACAAACAGACAGAACAATTCCGAGTCCTCAAGAGTGAATGAATTTTTGAAGTTGAGTCCTCCATTGTTCTGTGGTACTATAATTGATGAAGATCCAGTGTTGTGGTTGGAGGGTGTCAGGAAATCCCTACGAGCGATGAAGGCATTTGATGATGAAGCTGTGGAGTCGGCTGCCTACCAGCTTAGAGATGTGGCTGGTGCTTGGTTTGAGATGTGGGAAAAGGAAAGAGATGAAGATGATGGTCCGCCTACTTGGGAAGAATTTGAAGAGGCCTTCATGTCTAATTTTATACCAGAAGCGGATAGGGAAGCTAAGGATAAAGAGTTTGAGCAACTCAAGCATGGGAATAAAAGTTAAAAGTGTGCAAGAGTACTACATGGAATTCATAAGTTTGGCTAAGCATGCTCCTCACATGGCTAAGACAGACAAAGCAAAGATCCGCAGGTTTGTTAGTGGTTTGGCTTACCACATTTAGGATACGACATCAGCTGCAGCGGTAGAAATGACAGTTTTCTACTCTCTCGTGGGTTTTGCCAAGCACTTAGAAAAAGACAAACAACAAAAGAGAGAAGAAAAAGAGCATAACTAGAAAGCCCAGACAGCGGGCGGGTTTAATGGTACATCCAGCGGAGGAGGAAGGGGTTCCTTCAATAAGGGGTCATTAGCACCAGCTCAGTCCAGTTATCAGTCAGGTGGTGGGTCTTCGTTCAGACGTACTCAGAGTTATGGAGACCAATCTCACCAGAATCAGAATTTTAGGACACCATCCTCATATAGCTAGAGTCATGTTGAGCAACATTCACAACAACAAGGTCTTTGTGGTACATGTAAGCGGCAACATTCAGGTCAGTGCAAACTAGGGCTTGATGGTTGCTATTATTGCAGAGACAATGGTCATATAAAGGCAAACTGCCAAAGTTGTGATGTAATTTTAGTGGGGGATCAGCTCGTTCTTCTAGTTCCTCAACTACTACAATTGCACCACCTCAGGCTAGTGGTTCTCATAATCAGACCGAGCATAGGGCAGACAGAGGTGCATATCTAGTTACTCATGGGAGGGGGACAACCCCGTTTGTTTTCTATACTTGATCGTCAAAGTGCAGAGGCATCTGTAAAAGTTATTACAGGTATACTTCTAGTCTTCTCACATAATTTCTATGTCATAATCGATCCAGGTTCAACGTTTTCGTACGTGACTCCATACTTTGCAATTAACCTCGGGCTAGAACCTCAACAGCTTAGTGAACCATTCCTAGTATCTACTCTAAATGGCGAGTCAGTGAAATCCACAAGAGTCTATAGAGGTTGTATAGTTTCAATCCAAGGTCGCAGCACCGAGGTCTATCTCATAGAGTTAGAAATGGTGGATTTCGATGTGATCATGGGTATGGATTGGTTGTCTTCCTCCTATGCCATGCTAGATTGTCGTGCCAAGATAGTCAGGTTCCAATTTCCAAATGAAGAAGTCTTAGAGTGGAAGGGTAGTTTAGCATCGCTTGTAGGTAAAATTATCTCTTACCTTAAGGCACAACGAATGATCGGTAAGGGGTGTCTCGCCTATTTGGATCACATCATTAATCTAGAATCAGAACCACCAGCTCTTCAGTATGTGCCACTTGTTAGAGAATTTCGAGAAGTTTTCCCAGATGACCTTCCTGGACTTCAACTTGAAAGAATCATAGACTTTGGCATCGATCTCATGCCATGGTACTCAGCCCATATCTATACCTCCTTATAGGATAGCTCCAACAGAACTTAATAAGTTGAGGGAACAGTTGAAAGACCTTCTTGACAAGGGCTTCATCGGGCCGAGTGTTTCACCTTGGGGTGCCTCGGTCCTGTTTATCAAGAAGAAAGATGGGTCTCTCAAAATGTGCGTCGACTATCGGCAATTGAATAAAGTTACCATTAAGAGCAAGTACCCACTGCCAAGAATTGATGATTTATTTGATCAACTTCAGGGTGCAAATTACTTTTCAAAGATAGACTTGAGGTCGGGGTACCATCAGTTGAGAATCAGAGAAGAAGATATATCTAAAACAACCTTTAGAACTTGCTATGGGCACTATGAATTTCTAGTAATGTCCTTCGGGTTGACAAATGCTTCAGCTGCATTCATGGACCTTATGAATAGAGTTTTCAACCCATTCCTTAATACCTTTGTTATCGTGTTTATAGATGATATTCTGGTATACTCTAAAGGCAAGGAAGAGCATGCAGAACACCTCAACATTACCTTACAAACCTTGAAGGAGAATGAGTTTTATGCCAAGTTTTCAAAATGTGAGTTCTGGTTGCAGTCAGTCGCATTCTTAGGCCACGTGGTATCTAGTGAAGGCATAAAAGTAGACCCTCAGAAGACAGAAGCAGTCAAGAACTAGCCAAGGCCAACAACACCAACCGAAATCAGGAGTTTCTTGGGGTTAGCTGGCTACTATAGAAGGTTTGTAGAGGGATTTTCCTCACTTGCAGTTCCATTAACTAAGTTGACTCAGAAAGCAGTTAAGTTCCAGTTGCCAGACGCTTGTGAGCAGATTTTTGAAGAGTTAAAGAAGAGGTTGACCACAGCACCTATGTTAACCTTGCCAGGTTCGAGTGGGTTCACAGTGTATTGCGATGCCTCCATAGTTGGTCTTGGTTGTGTTCTTATGCAAGATGGAAAAGTTACTGCTTATGCTTCTAGGCAGTTAAAGAATCATGAGAAGAACTACCCCACACACGGCTTGGAGCTTGCAGTAGTGGTGTTTCCATTAAAGATATGGAGACACTACCTTTATGGCGAGCATTCTGAAGTGTTTACAGATCACAAAAGCCTCCAATACATTTTCAAGCAGAAAGAGTTAAATTTGAGACAAAAAAGGTGGCTTGGGCTATTGAAGGATTATGACATCAACATCCTTTATCACCCGGGCAAAGCTAATGTGGTAGCAGATGAACTTAGTAGGAAGTCAATGGGTGTCTTGGCCCATCTTGTAGTACAAAGGAGAATGTTGGGTCGGGAAATTAAAAAACTAGCAAATGATGAAATTAGATTGGATGAGACCGAAGAAGAAGGTATAACCGTTTATGCCTTAGCGCAATCCTCTCTTGTTGCACATGTTAAGGCTAAGCAAGAAGAAGATTTGTACTTAGTGAAGTTAAAAGAAGAAGTCAGAAACAAAGAAATCATTGCTTTCACTCAACGAAGTTGATGGATTTTTGAAGTTGAATGATCGGTTATGTGTGCCTGATGTAGATAGTCTTAGGAAGGCCATAACGGAAGAAGCTCACAACTCGAGGTACCCTATCCACCCTGGTGCTACTGATAAGTGGAGATTTTAACTACTTATTAGCACCTTTTTTGTTTTTGTTTTAGTACGAAAATATTGATTTGTGTTTCCAAAACTGATGAAAGTGTGCAAATTGCAGGAATATGGAAGTCTGATCTCCCATGATGAAATCCGACTCAAAAAGGAGTGATCTGAATCACAAGGCAATAAAGGGCGCAGAATCAAAGAAGTGCAATCCGCAGAAGGATTTCTGCGGCCGCAGAAGAAAGTGTGGACCGCAGAATTCCATCTGCGGCCGCTGACCAAGTGAAAGAACCCAACAGAATTTTGACCAATGGGCAGACTGCACATGACTTGTGCGGCCACAGAACAAGTTTTGCACTGACAAATGATTCAATGTTCAGAGAGTGTGCAAAAGACCAAGACCTGAAGCCTTGCTAAAGTGCGGACCGCACAAGAATTGTGTGGCCGCAGAAGATACTTCGCAGCCACAATCCAGAAATGTGCGGCTGCAGAATCCAATTTCCTGACAATTGAAGAAATCTGCGGACCGCACATGCAATTGTGCGGTTGCAGAACCTCCTGAGGGGCATTTTTGTCAGCGAATTTTAGGCCACTATAAATAGACGAGTTTCACATTTTTAGGTCATGTTTCGAAGTTTGAGTTGCTGTAGCCGTTACATTTGCTATTTTAGGAAGTTTGTGATTATTTTAGTGTCTAAACATTATCTTGTATCATTTTAATCTTTGATTATGAGTTTAATTAGCATTTCTTCTTTATTTTCTTCAATTCCCACTATGAGTAGCTAGATTTTTACTAGGGTTGTGACCTAACCCTAGTGTGCAAACCTTATGGGTATTTAATTTAATGCTTGTTTATGATTGGGTATTGATTATTTAGCTTAGTTTATGCTTCAATTGTAGAATTAATGGTTGCAAACCTTGATTCGTGCCTTTTTTGACTTAGTCTCTACTTGAGAAAGAGGGACCTAGTCTAGGATAACTTGGCTTACAAAGAATTGGGTTAAATGAGAGTTTGATTAGCCTAATTTAAGGGTTCAAACTAGAGATAGTGAGAACCGACTTGATCTCATATCAAGTATTTTATCTGATACCCATTTGAACTTGAGAAAGTCGAATTGGGCAAAATCACCCTTTGACCGAGAGGTATTGAGTGGATAACGTACAGTTGAGAGCTATAATACACCCCAATTAACAAAACAAGTATTAACGTATTTAGCCCATTAGGCGGACACCAAGGTCATGGTCACATCTTTAGGCTTTTTAACTAATTGGAAAAGCACCAAAAACAATCATTCGTTTCTAGTTTCTTTTCGTAGCTTACAATTGTTAGAGTGAAAGTAGAAGTAAAAATCAAAACCTTTTGTGGTAGTGTAAATTTAGTTAATCTATTTGTTTTCGTCAAATGTATACTCCTAACACCCATTGTAACGTCCTGTGGAAATCGACCCCGATTTTTGTAAGGTACTATTCTTCCAATGACCGTTTCCACTCACTATTGAGTGTGGATTGGACGTGGATCAATTGCCTAAATGTATTTGGACTTGAAAGAGTTGTATTGGTGGAAAGTCATGAAGCAGCAAGTAGCAGATCATGTGGCCAAGTGTTTGAATTGCCAGCAAGTCAAATCCGAGCATCAGAGGCCCGGTGGCCTAGCTCAGGATATAGAGATACCACAGTGAAAATAGGAGATGATTAATATGGATTTCGTAGTAGGTCTGCCTCGCACATACCGTAAGTATGATTCAATTTGGGTTATCATAGACCGACTCGCAAAGTTCGCCCATTTCCTACCAGTAAAGACAACAGTTTTTGCAAAGCAGTATGCGCAGTTGTACATCAAAGAAATAGTCCGATTGCATGGTACTCTAGTTTCAATCATATTTGGCAGAGGCCCTTAGTTCATGGCGCATTTTTAGCATGCATTTCAGAAAAGATTAGGTACCGAGGTCAATTTGAGCACCGCTTTCCATCCACAGACCGATGGTCAGCCAGAAAGGACCATTCAGACTCTCGAAGATATGTTTCGAGCATGTGTTATAGATTTTGGAGGTAATTGAGATGATCACTTGTTACTTATAGAATTTGCTTACAATAACAACTATAAGTCCAGTATTGGTATGGCTCCTTATGAAGCGTTGTATGGGCGAAGATGTAGGTCTCCAGTGGGTTGGTTTGAACCAGCAGAGGTGCCGTTGGTTGGACCAGAGTTTGTTTGTGAGGCCTTAGAGAAAGTCCAGCTAATAAGAGAAAGACTAAAAGCGGCTTAGAGTCATCAAAATTCCTATTCTGACAAGAGTCATCGTGACTTAGAGTTCAAGGTTGGTGGCAAGGTGTTTTTGAAAGTTTCACCAATGAAAGGAGTTATGAGGTTTGATAAGAAAGGGAAACTTAGTCCTAGGTTTATCAGACCTTATGAGATTATAGAAAAGAAGGGAAAAGTGGCTTATGAACTAGCGTTGCCCGTCGAATTGTCCTCTGTTCATCCTGTCTTTTGTGTGTCTATGCTTAGAAAGTACTTTCATGATGAGTCACATATAATACATGCCGATACCATAGAAATTAAAGAAAGCTTGAATTATGAAGAGGTACTTATAGAAATTCTCAATAGGCAAGTAAGAAAGTTGAGAATAAAAGATATAACATCGGTAAAAGTATTGTGGAGTAATCATGATTCAAAAGAGGTTACATGAGAGATTGAGGAAGATATGAGGAAGAATTATCCTTATTTATTTGAGGAACAAGGTATATGAACCTAGGTTTGGCTTGGCATTTATATTTTATTTATTAAATACAAGTTAGCATGTATTTATGTCCTTGCTAGATTATACTTCGTTGTTGAAGTAATTTAGTTTCTGTCAGAGTATATTTAGTTATTAAATAATTTAGTACTATGCCAGGGTACATTTAATTCATTAAAGTTATTTACTTTTTGCTGAAGTCTTGTGCTTTAGATTTTGGTTGGTTATTGTGACACCTCCTTGCCGGAGAGTGAGTAATTAGTTTATGAGCTGTGTATGGTGCCTATGGATGGCCTGTTATGGTATTTTTGGTTGTTGTTGCTGCAGTCGTAGTATTGGTGACAGGGATATTGTTTGGATAGTGCAATTTACAGAGGAGACTCTGTAGAAATTTTTGAAATTTAGGGAGTTAGCCAAAATTTTGAGTCTCTTGGGAAAGTGAGTAGTGCTAAGAAAACTTAAGGAGTTCAAGTACTTAAGAATGATGTTGGCTTAAGAATAAGGCCCTAGCAACATTTGAGGACGAATGTTTTTAAGGAGGAAAGATTATAACATTCCTCAAATCTATAAAAGTTTCAAGACACGCTCAATATAGAATTTAATTTTTGTAAATCTTGCCTTGAGTACCAAAAAAAATTATACTTCTATTACGGATTTAGACCCTTATGATTGACTTCTGAGTTACTTCTCTATTTGTAAATAAAGTGATATACAAGCAGGGGTATTTATAACTTTAATATTACGAATTATTAAAAATGAGAATCATTAAATATTAATTTAAAAAAAAGGAGGGGGGAGGGGGGGGGGGAATCCTGAAGCCCATAAAGTGGGTTGTCGGAAAGCAAAGGGCTTAAAGACTTAAACAAAACACAACTAGTGTTCTGTTTACTCATGCTAGCAGAGGCAAAAGGCTTAAAGCCTTATACGAAACAAAGGCAGCCTTGCTGCTTACTCACGCATGCAACGGAAAGTTTTTGGTTTCTTTACAAATCACTAGTTCTTGAACTCAGGTATATAAAATTTTCTATTGTCAATTATCTTACAGTAGTAGTAGGTAAGAATTGAATAGTTAATTCCCTTCTTTCTCTATATCCACAGTAAATTCCATCTTTAGGTGTGAAACTCTAAAATTAATTAAAATACATTAATTGTTGTAGAATTGATTATTTGACGGGTATAAATTGGACTGGGACCTACGTATTGGCTCGAGGAGTTTTGAGGTGAGTTGATATAACTCTTTACTAAAGTGGTTTAACTCACAAAAATACACATATAAGGTGTTTGATGAATTGCTTAAAAGATTTAATATGTACTTAATTGGAGCGAGTGAGTACCTATTAACTTAGAATTATTCTAGCTAGATTTAGATGATTTATTCTGATATATGTGCATAAATATTCAGATTTTTGTGTTATTCTTATATGCCATTTTCATGTTGAAAATTCATGAAAAAGCAAGAATCTTTAGAAATACTTTTGAATGTTTATTTCATGCTTATTCCATATTTTACATTTAAGGATACCAGTATGAGTATGTATAGGTTGTTCCAGAAAAGATTTAGACTTGAATGGTCAAGAAAGTTGAGAAATTGATTTAGATCCTAGCGAGATCTATTAAAGTATTTTGTGGGAGTAGGGTCATCGTCCAGGCCGAGGGTCCTGATCAAGGCGTTGACTTCCTGAAACTACTTGTGCCAAAGTAGGGAGCACACGAGCCGCGGGTCTCGTTGCTGAGAATTTGCCTAGTCAGGCTAAGGTATGATACATGAGCGCTGAGAACCATGAAGCGAGTGGCACCTCATGGGTTGAGCCTAATCGATCAGGTTGGGATTGAACTCGTGCCGATCACACGGTGACGAAGACAGAAATAAGTCTGGATAGTTGGAACTCTCGAAGCATAAAGGGAAGTATTTTTTAGATAAGAACGAAAAAGAAAATAATTTTTTTAGAATATTCATAGATTACTGTTATGCAATTATTTTAGAATTGTTTTAGAAGCTTTATGTTTTCCATGTATTTTGGAATCTTTTCTTGTAATGTATATTTTATAAAAATTTTGTTCCCTGTCGTTGAGACTCACTGAGTACTATGGATGATACTGACGTTCTCTTTTGAGAACATGCGTTGATCTGCGATACAACGTAGGAATCGATTTTGCAGGCGAGCAGGCTACATGTTAGGACTTCCCTCACTTCCAGTGCTATTGGTGAGCTCCGCTTTTGTTTGTGGAGTATTCCTTTGAGTCGTTATTATTCAGCTATTTCTTTGTTTACTTGGAGAACTGGCTAGGAAATCTCATGTCCTGAGCAGTGCGTCAGTTTATGTGTTGAGGATTCATAGACACAGTTAGTGGGTTAAGATTCATGTGTTTTCTATAATAACTTTGCAGTATTTCAGTAGTTACTACGAATAAAGTTTTGGAGTAGGTTTGTTTTAGATATTCAAATTAACTAAAAGTATTTGATTAAAATATTGGCTTGTTGAATATAAAGTCTCAAGTTATAATAGTTTTGATAAGTGCAGATGGTTCGCTCGGTCAAATTTAACGATCGGGTGTTGGTCACGGCTTGTTCGGAAAATGCGCCATGACAATAATATTCTTTCATCCATCCAAAAGAAACATCATAAGGAATGCGACTTTGCTTATTTCTTTTTTCTTCATTTATTCGTTATCTTTTCATCTTTGTATTAGAGTTGTTACTTTTCATGGTGATTGCTTATCTTATTTTTCATATTTTAGCTCTTTTTATGTGCTAATCATCATGCGGTATAGCTTGACTGCATTCAAATGTAGCAACTTCGTTTTTTAAACCAATTCTTCTTATCAAGCTAAATTGTAGCAAGAAGTGTATCTCGAAGAAAATAATTGTTGCAACCTTAACAAATATAAGAAATCACAGTACAAGGAAAAGTCGACAATTGAACTCAATAACACCATTAATAAAACACATTAAAACAATGGGAACAAAAGAAGATGAAAGGAAAGAGGTTGAATAGTAAGTATAACCTTGATTGGGAGTCACATTCTGTAAAGCTTCAAGAACATAAGCCAAGCTTAGAGCAAAAGGACCATTCTTATCATACACATTACTATTGCATATTATATGGTCCACTACATTGGTATTTGGTTCACTTCTCACAAAGCAACTAAACCCAAACATTATAAGAAATGTGAATGTTGGTTCAGTTTTGGCATCCCTTGCATAATGGTTGGTACACAATGTACATGAGTCCGGAACCAAAGCGTGATATTTTTGGACTCAAAGCAAAAAAAAAACAATTCGTGACCATTTGATGTATAGCGCATTGCAATCAATGCGCTATACTTGATTTTTAAATGTCGGTCCAAGTACAGCTATAATGCATATACGGGATGCGCTATACCTATAGTTGAAAAGACATGTAGGTATAGCGCATCGTATATATGCGCTATACCTATATTAAAAATGGCCCAGCCTTCTTCCTCGCGACAGAACATCAAAAAGTGGTCCCCCCCCCCCCCCCCAAATTTATAAAGCTTAAATTTCTATTGGAACCCACCAGTCCCCCAAAGATCGTGTCCCCTCAGTATTTTAGCGAGCTAACACCGGATCCAAGTCGTTGCCGTGTAGTGGATCTCTTCTATTGCTCGTTTCGGTAGCCAAATCATCAATTTTTCTCAATTCAAAAAACTATAAAACGAGGTATACCGTCTCACTTTTATAGTAAACTCATGTATATAATTTACTAATTAGTTGTTTTTACTGTGTTGTATGCCTTTTTGTTACCGTTTTTTATATAGTTATTTCTTTGTTTTTTATCAGGATTGGTTTATTTATGTGAAAAAGTTATGAAAATTATATATTGTTCTATTGTTGAATAATTAGTGTTATATATGACTTTAGTGTTGTACATATAATAATATATGACTTTATTATTGTTTAATGCCCTTTTATGGTGTTCCTTTTATTGTTATGTATTGTCCTTTAGCCTAATAAAACTGATAATAAATTTTAGTTTATGTTAGTTGATGTTGTTTATGGCCGTTTAGAGTAGTGCGACTTTAGTGCTCTTTAGGATTCCTTAGCCTAGAATAAAAACTACGTGCCCTCATTAACTAACCCGGTTAGAGTACTCAATTGTGGATTAAATATATTACTAGATAACAATCAAATATTAGATATGAATCATAAAATAATTAGTTGACAGTACAAAAGAGACGCTGCCGAATTTTTGGGTAAAATATAAAAGTTAACAAACAAATCATTACGGATGAAATAAATTGAATATTATTTAGTATTAAGTTTGTAGTATTTTTTCATATGAATAATTATTAGATATATCTTGATTAGTTATGAGATATTTAATTCTCTTATAACCCAAAAAATCTGGGGAAAAAAAAGATGACAGTTCAAACAAAACCCTGTTGAATTTTAGTCAAAAAATGTGAGAAACTAACATATAAAATATTAATATAAAAAATTTATCAACCTAAGTATTTTTAATATGAATAATTATTAAATATATATTGATTAGTTATGAAAATTAAATATTTAATTCTCTTATAACCCAAAAATATCTGGGGAAAAATGACAGTTCAAACAAAAATCTGCCGAATTTTAGTCAAAAAATGTAAGAAACTAACATATAAAATAATAATATAAAAAATTTATGAAAATTAAATACTTAATTTCTTATAACCCAAACATATCTGAAAAAAGATGACAGTTCAAATAAAACCCTACCGAATTTTAGTCAAAAAATATAAGAAACTAACATGTAAAATAATAATATAGAAAATTTATCAACCTAAATAATAATATAGAAAATTTATCGATTAAATATTAATATAAAAAATATCGCAATATAGTTAAAGATGTTAAACGATTAAAGAGAAAAATACTTTAATTATTATTGTTTAATAAACAAACATCGTCCTGGAGATTCCCCCTATGTATCCTGGACTTGTTGTTCGAGAGCTACTGTTGCTCCAAGGTGGCCATAGGTCTTCACACATCTGGGATGGACAGTGTCTATCCCAGACCTTCTACCCCAGACATATAGATGATTTTTGGGAGTTCATTAGGGACCACCCACTTCATCCCCGTATAGTTAGACACCTTGAGCGGACGGGTTTTACCATATTATAGAGATTGGTCGGTTGCAGTTCGACTGGCCCCTGATCACGGCTATGATAGAGCGGTGGCTACCGAGACGAACATATTTCATGTACCAATCGGCGAGGCTACCATCACACTAGAGGACATGGAGGTTCTATTCGGGTTGCCCGTTGATGGTATGGTTGTAAGCTACCTGCATGTTCTTAGGGACTATGCGGGAGAGGACTATCTACATATGTTGCAGAGGATCACCGGTTTCCAGCCTGCGGAGCCGACTGCTTTGAGTGGTGCCAGTCGACTACAGTTTTTGCCCGTTAGGCAGCATCTGGTGGCGTTGCACGCAGAGATTATTGATGACTCACAGCCAAAGGCTATCGACCAGCAGACGAGGTTGTTGCTGCTGATGATGTTTGGTGGTATTTTGTTCCAGAACACTTCGGGAAACCTAGTTGGCTTGCGATTTCTGCATCATCTGGAGCGGCTAGATGAGTTACCTGATTACACTGGGGTGGAGCTGTTCTCGCCTACCTTAGGCAGTTGTGCTGGTCGTCCATGGGCATCGTAAGAGATGTCGGTGGTTTTATTCTGATGCTGCAGGTGATAACATAATCAATTCTTTTCATGATTATAACAAAGATCGTAAAAATGACTTAAATTTTACATCCACAATCAATATTTGGTTTGGGCCTGAGAGTGATTCCTGCAGATCCAGTCACCTCTGCCACTGATAGCTCCAGATGCTCCACCTCCACCGAATCTACCACAAGCTAGGAGGTGGGTAGATAGGCGAGGCCACGCCTGCGAGGTCGAGGCTCGACATCATCTCCCTTATTACAGGGATCTGTTGGATTTACTTGAAGACGCTCAGGTACATATATGACTAAGTTTTTCTTATAATTCTTGATATGTCTTGCGTTTACTCACGATTCTTGTGTTTAATAAATAGTTCATATGGAAGCCATACAGCAACGAGCTCATAGCTGGATTGCCAGATTATTGCTCCTGCGGTCGAGCTATATGGATGTCTTCAGTCCCACTTTTATGTCTCGATATAGTCGAGCATCATACCACCGAGCGACTCAACAGTCTGATCGACTCCAGCTTATACCTATTCCGCCCACTTGGCATTCCACACATTGGCAGCTTGATGATCGCTACAAGGTCGACCTGACATACTTGGCCTGGCTAGAGGCACAGATAAAGGATTGGGATCAGAGGTGTAGCCCGATTCCGCCATGCCGACCGTTTGGACGGGGAGCATGAGTACATGGGTTGGTATCGCAGTGTTACTCGCTTCTAATCAGGAATCCCGTTCATAGCGCTAGTGGTCGGTACGTTCCAAACGCTGAGAGTAAGGGTGGGCGTCGGTCGGTGCGGTGCGGTTTATAATAAGTTCGGTTCGGTTTGTTTGGTTTTCGGTTATTATTTTGGTGTACCGATAACCGAACCAATATAAATTCGGTTGGTTCGATTTTTTAAATTACGGTTCGATTAATTTTCGATTTTGTTCGGTCGGTCTTGGGGCTACCATATTTGGCTTTTCTTTGACCGAAAATGTAGTTTTATATTTAATATCTTTAAAAGTTAGCTTAAATATAAGCTGAAAAACTTGTAGTTGGCGACATGTATCCCAAACTGCATTGAGCATCAAATTACTTCTGCCATAAAAAGAGACTGTTTTGCCTCACAAAAATAAAGCAGCAACAACAAAGAAACAAAGAGGTAAAGTGCAAATTCTAGCTAATGTCAGAATCTAACTAAATTGATTATTCACTATAAGACTATGCATCCTAAAAATGGTTACTAAAGTACAAAAATATATTCATGGATATAAATTTACCTGATTAGCGAATCCCAAAAGAGAAATGAAACCACCATACTTCCCCAATGCTTAGCCATGACATATGTTTAGTCTTTAGAAATCATTAGCCAGAAGCCTAGAACCCCAAAACCCAATATCTCAAATTCCCATACCCAAACTTCGGTTATTCGGTTAACCGAATAATTAACAAAGCAAAAACGTAAACCGCACCGAACACCAACGTTTTAAAAAATATAAACCGCAACCGACCGAATTAACCAAATAGTCGAAACCGATAAAACCGAAATTATAGGTTCGGGCAGTTTTTTCGGTTCGGGCGGCATTATGCCCACCCCTAGTAGGGAGGCGTGAGGCACTGGTATGTTATTTGATATACTTACTTATAATGTTACATTACTTTAACATCTTTCCTTAATTAATATGTTATATGCTATGCATAATATTGGCTTACACTGGTTCTACCCACACAATACCTCTCGGTCATAAAGTGACTTTGCCTATTTGGCTTTCTCAAGCCCAAATAGGTATCATGCTAAATAGTTTATATGAGCTCAAGTCGGGTTTTCCATATCTCTAGTTCAAACCCTTTAATTTGGCTAGTCAAATCCTCAATTAATTCAATTTCTTGTTAGCCAAGTTTTCCTAAACAATGTCCCTCTTTCTCAAGTAAAGACCAAGTCAAAAAGGCATGAATCAACATTTTCAACCACTAATTCTAAAATAAAAGCATAAACAAGGCTAAATAATCAACACTCAATCATAAACAAGCATTAAATTAAATACCCATAAGGTTTATACACTAGGGTTAGGTCACAACACTAGTAATTGTCTAGCTACTCATAGTAGAAAATGAAGAAAGCAAAGAAGAAACAATAACTAAACTCATAATAAAAGATTTAAATGATAAACTATGATGTTTTTATCCCCAAATGACCACAAATTTCCTAAAATGGAAAACTACAACGGCTACACCTGCTTGAACTTCAAAACTTGACCTAAAATGTGATTCCCATCTATTTATAGTGGCCCAAAATTTGCTGACAAAGATGCCCCTCGGGAGGTTCTGCGACCGCACAATTCCATATGCGGTCCGCACATTGCTTGGTCTTGCAAGGAACTAGATTCTACAGTCGCACAATTTGGTTTGCAGCTGCAATGCAACTTCTGCGATCGCACAATTCTTGTGTGGTCCGCACTTCAGGCAAGGCTTCAGTCTTGGTCATTTGCACACTCTCTGAACTTTTTGAATTCTTGTCAGTGCGGACCATGTTCTGCGGCCGCACAATTCATGTGCGGTCCGAACTTCTGCTTAAAGTACTGTAGGGCTTCTTCACCAGTTCTGCGGCTGCAAAGGGAATTCTACGGTCCGCACTTGCTTTTGCGGCCGCAGAAATACCTCTGCGGACCGCATTTCCTGTGTGTTGCGCCCCTTCTTGCCTTGTGAGTCGGAACACTCCTTTTTGAATCGGATTTCTTCAAAAGAGCCCAAATTTCCAACATTCCTGCAATTTGCACACTTTCGTTAGTTTTGGGATCATAAATCAATACTTTCGGAGTAAAACAAAAGTAAAAAGGTACTAATAAGTGGTCAAAATCCACATTTATCAACTCCTCCAAACGTAAGTCTTTGCTTGTCCTCAAGCAAATAGATTAGTTCCCACCTCCTCAAAGTTAAAGGTTATTTCAGCGAGTCGATGGTGAGCCATTCATACTCAGTTGGGACCAACAATTACCCACACTACTCATGCATTATCAACAAGGTGACAAGTCAAATATCCATGAACATATAGTTCTAATGTGACATTTGAGCTTCAAGAATTGACTTTACTCATCAAGGACTCTTGTTCTATCATGTAGGTCATGGTGGACTCCAAACTCTTCCTCCTCTACCTTCCATTTGCCAAGCTCACTTAAAAAGTTAGCACTCAATCTTAAGATTCATGAAAGGTTCACTCTTCTCTCACAAGAGAATGTCACAAGTACGGCTTCAAGTACCATAGGTTTTCCCCTCATGTAGATCTCCACTAATGTAAGCTCACTTGGTTCGGAATCAAGTAGGACTTCTTTCGGGTTGTAATGAAGGATTTTGGATTAGGGTAGGATACCATCTGGGTAAGTGGTTACACCTTTCCTTAAGCACTCCATATTTTCATTTCTCGGCTCACAATTACCAATTCCAAGAGGTATTTTCTTTTTATTGGGGGCTAGAGAGACTTGACATCACTCTTTCTTGTTCATCTCATTCTGTTTCTCCCTTTGATGCTCATGTTAGAGATCATTATCTCTTTTTGAATCCATCAACCCTTCCACTTATTCTCTTTTTGCATTTTTTCTTTTTGTTCCTTTTCTTTTCTTGCCTTATATTTTCATAGAGATCATTTCTTTTCTCTTTTTGTTCCTTGATACCTTTTTGTCAAATTCCTCATATCTCCCCCAAACTTATGCTTTAAGCCACTTATTTCACAAGAGTGTTAAGGAAAGTCTGGGTGCCAAGAGAGGATCACGACAAAATGGGCAAAGGCTTATAACATGGTTATCAAATGAGAAAGGTTAGAGGCTCAAAGGGGGTTGAGTAGGGATAATGACACTGGTTGGCAATAGAAGCTCAAACGGGACAAGGAAAGCCTACAATCATTTCTCAAACCAAGCAAATCTTAGGATTTCGCCTTGAAGCACATTAGGGGCAAGTTCTAGACCATTCGCATGGATACTTGGATTAGAAATAATTCATCTCACCCCCCATGCAACTAGATCATAAAAGAGGATAGAGTCAAGATCCTACAACAAACACACTCAAGTTTAAAGATCACTATGGTCCAAACCACTCGATGATTGTCAAAGTCAACTCTAGAGTCTCAAAGTCACTAACTAGAGCTATTTTCTTTAAAGAACCTTATCTCTAACCATAAGCACGTAGTTAAGTGTATTGGTACCAAATTAAGCATGATTAACTCTTCGAGAATGACTTTATTAGGCCTTTTTATTCATTACCACTATCATTATTATTACTAAACACAAAAAAGAACTCATTCCCTTAAGAAGGTTGTCACGCCATCCATCGTTGAGACGAGTCACCCAATTCAAACAAAAGCTACCTTTGGAAAGAGCCATGGTGTTAAAAAAAACCGAAGGTTTATTATCTACGAAAGCATAAAAAGAAGCTACTTAACAAAAGAAGAACTAAAGTGGAAAAATAAAGAAGCTAATGAACAATAATTACTAAAGATAGATAACTACGAATAAGAAAAGAAAAAGAATCATCCAATTATTACAGTCCAAATGTATCCAAAATGTGTCAATGTATCAAATAAACAGCACCCCCTCCCCCCGAATAAAAGTAAGCATTGTCCCTAATGCTTAGCAAAATAAGAGTGAAAGAAGAGAGGGTGAAGAAAACTCCCTATGGATCCTTTGACATCTCAGTGTCCCTAGCAATATCATCTCCCTCAGGATCAGCCAACTGTATTTCCTCATTGTCAAATCTAGGTGTGGCGGGAGTGGTGAATATCCCACGCACTGCCTCAGCAGTGTCGGTAGTAAGGTCTGGCTCCTCAGACTGGCCAGCTGGTGCTACCGGTGCAGATGGTGCTGATGGATCTGGGACGGACTGGTGCAAGTCAAGTAGCATATCAAAAGGTAGGTACCCAGCTGTAGAAAGTCTAGTCACCTTCTTTCTGAGCTTGTCAACTGATTTCTTGCTTGCCTGGGATTCCTCATCATCTTCACTTCTTTTCCCAACTCCTCAAGAACCGACACATGCTGCACTAAGGTGTCCATGATCATCTTCTGGTTTTCCAGAATCTTCTTGAGCATCTCATCGATGTCAGAGGGGGCATGTGGTGCCAATGTAGTGGATTGCGTTGCATAGTACTAGATAAGTCAGACAACTTTGAAGTAGCTGTCTGCATCTAGTTGTTGAGACTCACCAATGTCTGGGAGACTCGCAGAGCAGATAATGGAGCTGTAGGCATTGGGCACTAGCCTTAGAGCTGGAGCACGGCCGTGGTAGGAGCTGAGGATGATGGCGGAGGCATAGCAGCGGCACTGGAAGAGGACTCAGCAGAGGTGGATGGAAGGTCCGTTGTCTCAGTAACTACCACTGCTGGCTCAAGACTGGCCTGCAGTGGTAGAAGGCTGGGTTTTCTTCTTTGGGTTGGTCTTATCCATTAGTGAATACCATTCAAATAGCTTCTTCGGCTTCACTTTGGTGTCAAAAGAACTCGGCTCTACCTTGCATCAGTGAGGTACTCTGTGATAGTGTTGGGATAAGGGTAGCCGAGCTAGCCTGTCGTGCTATCAAAGAAGTGTTGGCTAATATCACGGCACCCACATTAATTGGGTACGTGGCCATGATGGAAGCCACAAGAACAGCCCGAGGAATAGGTGAATGAGTCTCGTTCTGGCTCGGATCCAATCTGTTGCAAACAAAGGTCTACCACCCCTTCGCCTCGAAGCTCAATGTGTTCCGCTGAATGGGAACCCCAGCGGTAATCCATGGTGGTCGTGGCCCTTGTGGTGCTAAGATCTCATCCAGCCAAGGTCGGACTTCTTCCTTCATTGCACATTTCTCCCGATACTCCGGCTCCACATCCTCAACTCAGTACGCGTTTAGCATATGCTGATCAAACCTCACCTTGAGTTTGTGAACTTTGGTCACCTTCATCCCCTTCTTTATGTGAGCAACATTAGCATAGAACTCTTGGATGAGGTATTCCTTGGCATCCTCAACTCATTCAGTGAACCACATCCAACCCTTTCTTTCTCTAAACTGCCTTAAGATCGGCAGGTTGTATGTCTCCAAGTCTTTTAATAGAAACTGTCTCTCAATAGTCAAAGACCTCACTGGTCACCACATACGAAAATCAGTGAAGGTGGCCAAACTTACAAATATCCTCTCATACCTCCTTCTTCTTCGATCTCTCCACACCCGTGGTTGTACCATCTCTCCCTCTACCATTATCCAGTATGTCCAGTATGGCTCATAGGACTAGCTAGCACTCTCCGAACCCTCGGAGGTGTTGTGAGATGAAGAGGGCTCATCCTTGAGTTGGTATCTCCCCTGTGGCCTCGCGTGTGTGGCTGTCTGCTCCTCCTGAATAGAGGTTGAGTTGCCCTTTGACACTTCTCTTTACGGGACACAGGAACTAGACTCGGAGAGGTCTGCACCTCTCCCTCTACCTGTTGTGGCTTTCTTTATGATGGTCTTAGGCCGGCCAAGGGGCAAGGTACCTCTACCTCGACCCCTAGAAGATTCACCCCTTCCCATTGTAGTGTCACCTCGGCCTCTCGATCGAACCATTATTTGTATCAAAGGAAAGAAGATTGTTAGTTTCAATTCATTATTCAACACATCCAGGACTTATGTAGGCAAGGGAGGAACAATTCGACACAATGGGGTTATGAGTATAACGGAGGTCTGCAGGTAATTGGTTCTGCGTTCCGCATATTTTTTATGTGCGACCCTAGAAAGGAACTGCAATCCGCAGAATTTGGTTGTGCAGCGGCAGCAAAGAAGTGTGGTCCGCACAATTTACAAGTGTGGCAACACTTCAAACTCTCAAAGTGCAGAGTCTCTGAAGATAGTGCGATGGTCGATCTGCGACCGCAAGAGAAATATGTGGTCCACACATTTTAAATTGCGGCCGCAAATCCTTGCTTCACTGAGTTGCCAAGAACTCCTAATCTGCGGACCGCACAAATTCAAGTGCGACGCAGATTTTAAAAGTTACAAACAATCATATCTTTTTTCTACTTAGATTTTTTATTTCTTGCACAAATAGACATGGCAACATGGTAAAAACATGAAATTTCACTAGCCCAAGCCCATTAGAGCATGTATTATGATTACCCAGTTCTGATCTACCCCACATGGACACATAGTTTAACTCTAATAACAAATAGCCTAAAAAGAACTAAAAATCTAAAAATTAAACTAACACAAAACTTTAACATGCAATTGAAACATACCAGACAGAGTGAGTGCAATGGGTGAATAATCGCAGGTGGTTGTGTGTGAGGACAGTTAACACCTCTCAAGAAAATCAACAGAGCAACAATGTTTGTTTAGAGAGGGAAAAGTGTAAAATGATCTCTATTCCTCTATTTATACCAAGTGTTTGCAAAAGAGAAAAGAGTCGAGTGTGGCCGCACATTAACATGTGCGGCCGCACATTAACATGTGCGGTCCGCACTCTGTCACCTGGGTTGAACGTCTCAGATCTCAATGTGCGGTCCGCACATTTTTAGGTGCGATTGCAAATCAGCCTCCGCACTGACAAGCTTAAACTTCAGAGAATTAGTATTTTGACACTTTTTCAATATTTCAAATGTGCGGTCCACATGAGAAATGTGCGGCCGCAATGCTCTTCTGTCGTGGCACATAGAAATGTCCGGCCCGCACAAATAAAGTACGGTCGTAGAGTTTTGAACACTTAGCCATATTTTTGTCCACTTTTCTTGTAAGTCACACTCATCCCTGTAGCACACTTCAAATCAAGTTAGAACACAAATAACACCTAACTACAAAAGAAAAAAGAAAAGAACATGGCTTGCCTCCCAAGAAGCGCCTAATTTAACGTCGCAGCACGACACAAAATACCCTTAGGTGAAGTGAATGACCGCCGCCACATGGCTATCTCCAACCTTGCCCAAGTAGTGCTTCAACCGGTGACCATTGACTCGCAATACTTTATTGTTTTTGTTCTTCAAGTCTAAAGCACCAAAAGGTGTCACACCAATAATTTCAAATGGACCAATATTCTTGGATATTAGCTTCCCAGGATACATTCTCAACCTTGAGTTAAACAACAATACAAGATCGGCTACCTTGAACTCTTTGTTCCAAATGAATTTGTCATGAAGATATTTCATCTTTTCTTTGTACAAGGACGAAATCGCATAAGCATGGTACCGGAAATCATCCAATTCATTCAAATGTGCAACCCTCAAGTTAGCGGCTACATCCCAATCAAGATTCAACTTCTTTAGATCCCACATTGCATTGTGCTCTAGTTTCGCCAGAAGATGACAAGCTTTTCCGAACACCAACCGGTATGGCGACATTCTGATAGGTGTTTTGTAAGTTATCCGATAAGCCCATAATGCATCATCAAGCTTCTTGGACCAATCCATCCGATTAGCATTCATCGTTTAAGACAAGATACTCTTTATCTCCCGGTTGGAGACTTCCACATGCCCATTAACTTGCGGGTGATAGGGAGTCGTAACTTTGTGAGTAACACCATACTTGCTAATTAAAGTGTCAAAAGCCTTATTGCAAAAGTGTGACCCTCATCGCTTATAATTGCACGTGGAGTACCAAACCTTGTGAAATATTCTTCTTCAAGAAAGCCACTACATTTCTCGCTTCATTATTGGGTAAAGCGATGGCCTGAACCCATTTGGACACATAATCCACCACGACCAAGATTTAGGTGTTTCCACAAGAACTCATAAAAGGGCCCATGAAGTCAATGCACCACACATAGAAAATATCAATCTCCAAAATGGTTGTGAGAGGCATTTCATTTTTCTTTGAGATTTCACCGACCCGTTGACATTCATCACATTTTTTCACTAACTCACTAGAATCCTTGTAAAGAGTGTGTCAATAGAAACCACAACTAAGCACTTTGGCCGCCGTTCTTGCTCCACCATGATGACCACCATATGACGAAGAATGACAAGCCCCAAGAATATCACCTTGCTCTTCTTCCGGTACACACCTCCTAATCACCCCATCCATAAAAATTCGGAAAAGGTATGGTTCATCCCAATAATAATCTTGACAATCCCTTTTGAGCTTCTTCCTTTGGCTTGAAGAGAACTCATCCTGAATGATTCCACACACAAGAAAATTTGCTAAGTCCGCGAACCATGGTACCTCTTTTATTGAAATTTCCAAAAGTTGCACATCGAGGAAAGAGTCATTGATTTCAAGGACATCATGCGGCCTCCCCTCCTCCTCCTAACGAGACAAGTGGTCCGCCACTTGGTTTTCACTATCTTTCCTATAATGGATGTAAATATCAAATTATTATAACAAGAGCACCCATCTCATCAACCAAGCTTTGGAGTCCTTTTTTCTCATAACATAACTAAGCGCCGCATGATCCTTGTGGACAATAACTTTTTCACCCATCAAGTACGGGTGGGACTTTTCAATTGCAAACACAATGGCAAAGAGCTTTTTCTCCATGACGGTATAGTTGACTTGGGCATTATTCATGTTCTTACTAGCATAGTTGACCGGATGGAAAATTTTGTTGATATGTTGCCCTAAAATAGCCCCAACCGCTACGTCACTTGCATCACACATGAGTTCAAAGGGCACACTCTAATTTGGAGCGGTGATAATGGGAGTAGTTGTCAACTTGAGCTTCAAAAATTCAAAAGCTCTCATGCAATCATCATTGAAATTAAACTTGGCATCCTTCTCAAGAAGCTTGCACAATGGGTTCACCACCTTAGAGAAATCTTTGATAAAGCACCGGTAAAAACCTGCATGGCCTAAGAAACTCCCCAACATTCACCGAAGTTAGGGGTGGAAGATTAGAAATCACCTCAATCTTTGCCTTGCCAACTTCAAGTCCATTCATTGAGATTTTATGGACAAGGACAATACATTCCTCAACCATGAAATGGCATTTCTCCCAATTGAGTACCAAATTGATTTCTTCACATTTGGCCAACACTTTGTCCAAATTTGCAAGACAATAATCAAAAGAATCCCCACCCAGACTTCAAGGTAGTCCTCTACCATGTTCGTGAAAATAGCCATCCATCATACACCTTTGAAAAGTCATTGATGCATTGCACAAACCAAATGGCATTCGCTTGAAAGCAAAAGTACCATGTTCTATTGGTATTTCGGAGCAATGAGAATTTGATTGTAGCCCGAGTACCCATAAAGAAAACAATAGAAAGCATGTTCGGCCAATCTATCGAGCATTTGATCCAAGAAAAGAAGTGGAAAGTGATCCTTCCTTGTGACTTTGTTGAGCTTGCGATAATCTATACAAACCCTCCAACCGGTCATTGTTCTTGTAGGGATCAACTCATTGTTGTCACTGGTGACCACCGTCACGCCCCCCTTCTTTAGGACACATTGAACCGGAGAAGTCCATGAACTATCGGAGATGGGGTAGACAATACCGGCATCCAACCACTTGATAATCTCCTTTTTGACAACTTCTTGCATAGCCTCATTGAGTCTTTTTTGATATTCAATAGATGGTTTAGCGCCATCCTCCAACTTGACTTATGCTGTTATGCATGCAAAAGGCGGGGCTTATACCCCGAATATCTATCAAGGTATACCCAATAGCCTTCTTCCTCTTTTGTAGCACCGCCAATATGGAATCTACCTGCACGTTAGTCAAATAACAGGAAAGAATAACAGGTAAAGTAGAATAAGGGCCAAGAAATTCATACCAAATATATGGAGGCAATGGCTTCAACTCCAAGGTAGGTGGCTCTTCAATAGAAGGCTTTGTAGGAGGAGTCTTGCTATTTTCAAGATCCAAGGACGATTTCTGGGTGCATAGTTGTACGACCCTATTCCTTGCAAAGAGTTCACACATTTCGTGAAGCCATCCATCTCGTCATCATCAAAGTTGAGCAAGACGGCCTCCAACATATCACCAACATTGAGTTTAGAACTTGTATCATCAACAGTGACATCGGTCACCAAATCCACAAAAGAGCACACCTCTTTGCTTTTTGGTTGCCGCATGTACTTACACACATGGAATACCACATTTTTATCACCAACCCGAAAAGTGAGTTCTCCGGCTTCAACATCACAAAGATCCTTACTCGTAGCAAGGAAAGGTCTCCCAAGAATAATTGGCACCTCACAATCAACCTCACAATCTAGAATGACAAAATCCATCGGAAGGATGAATTTATCAACCCGAACCAAAACATGTTCAATCACACCCAACGGCCTCTTCATGGTAAGATCGTCCATTTGCAATATCATAGAGGTAGGTCTTGGTTGCCCAATCTACAATGTCTTGAAAACTCAATAGGGCATCAAATTTATACTTGCCCCAAGAATACAAAGCGCTTTAGCAAACTCGGCACTTCCAATTGTACAAGTAATCGTGAAAGCACTGGGATCCTCCAACATAGGAGCCATTGAATGAACAATTGCACTCACTTGATGAGTGACTTTGATGGTCTCAAAATTCATCAACTGTTTCTTTGTCACAAAATCTTTCATAAAATTTGCATAACCGGGCATTTGTTCCAAAGCTTCGACTAATGGCACATTGATTGAAAGACTCTTCATCATTTGAATGAACTTCTTGAATTGATTCTCACCATTTTGCTTGGCAAGTCTTTGACGGTATGGAGGTTGAGGCATAGGTGATGGTGCCTTAGCCTTTTGCACTACCGGCTCCGGTATGTCAATATTGTGTATCCTAGACGGGTTCACCTCCTCTTGAGTCTCTTCCACACTGTCATCAATATGAATACGAACTTTCTCATTAGGTTGAACCACATTGTTCGAGATCTCTTCTTCTTGCATCACTTGATCATCATCAACAAGTCGCCTTCCACTTGAGGTGGGTACATTCCCGTCTCTTCCACTTCTTGTGATAACCGCTATGGCATGCCCCATATTGTTACCACGCTTTGGTTTTACCACCGTATCACTTGGTATTGCCCCCTTAGGATGAGAATTTAGAGCTTGAGATATTTTCCCCATTTGAACTTCTAGGTTACGGATTGATGTGTTGTGTGAGGCAAGTTGGGCATACGAATCAGCATTATTTCCATCATTTGCTTGAACATACTTTCAATACGTCTCATCTAATTATTTGAAGAACTTGAACCATGGGAAGGATAAGGAGGTGGGTTTCTCGGTTGTTGATACATAGGGGGCCTTTGAAAACTTGACCCCCGGTTGCCCTGGTTGTTACTACATCCACCTTGATTGTTGCCTCCCCAATTTCCTTGGTTGTTTCCACTTCAATTTCCTTGATTGTTATTGTTATGACAATTCCCTTGATTGTTAGAATTCTAATTGCCATGATTGATTTGTGGCTGCCATTGTTGTTGGTTTGGGCCTTGGAAGTTATTTTTTTTCCCTTGAAAATTATTCACATATTGCACCTCCTCCTCTTGTTCATAATAATCATCTTGCTTAAAACCTCCATCATCTTGCACATAGTTCTCCACTCGAGTTTGCACTTGTAGACCCTTGGTCCTCCTCTTGTTCTCCAACACATTCACTCCCTTAGCATTAACTTGATTAGGAGCTTGCACTTGATTTGGTTGGCCTTTTCTAGTTGAGTCATGGTAGTGGTCAATTTGGCAATGGCTTGACCATAGGTCTTGCAATTCTTTATGAATGTGGATCATATTTGGATCACCTTGTGGAACATTGGACCGGGATTGCCAAGCCGACGATGTTTCCGCCATCTCATCCAAGATTTCACACGCCTTCGCATAAGGCATAGTTATAAAGTTCCCACTGGCTAGTTGATTCACTACAAATTTGTGGGTTGTGTTAATCCCACGATAAAAGGTTTGCTGAATCATGTTTTCCGTCATATCATTGTTGGGACATTCCTTAACCATTGTTCTATAGCACTCCTATATTTCGTGTAGTGGTTCATTTGGGTCTTTATTGAATGCCACGATCTCATATCGAAGTGTATCCATGTGCCCGGGAAAGAAAAACTTAGCAATGAACTTTTCTGCCAACTCATCCCAAGTGTGAATTAAATGGTTCGGCAATCGTTTCAACCAATCTAAAGCTTCCCCCCTAGAGAGAAGGGAAAAAGCCTTAGCCTCAATGTATTCTCGGAAACATTAGTTTGCTTGCTCCCCCAACATGTATCCACAAAGCCCTTCAAATGTTTATAAACATTTTGAGTTGGAGCATCGGCAAAGAAACCTCGTTGCTCAAGCAAAGTGAGCATCACCTTGGTGATTTGGAAGTTGCCCGCCCTAATACGGGGAGGGACTATTGCACTAGCATAACCTTTGCTGGGCAATATCCAGTGTGGAGCCGCTCGTGGTGGAGGTGGGGGTGGAACAGGCACGTATTCATGTGGTACCCGGCCTCTCTGATTGGCTTGAGGCTCAAGAGGTACCTCATCTACTTGTTCCCCCTCGCCGTCCAATTCCCCCAAAGGCAAATTTTCAAGATCATTGTTCGCCATGTTTGTACCTATAATTTCTTAAACAAGTTAGTAACATGGAAGGGAAAGAAGATATTCCAAAAACACACTCAAATATATAGCTGACACAGTTTTAACTTCCCGATGACGGCACCAAAAATCGATCCACGTCCAATCCACACTCAATAGCGAGTGAAAACGGTCTGTGGAAGAACATTACCCAACAAGAGTCGGGGTCGATTTCCATAGGGAGTTTAATATGGGTGTTAGGATGTACACTTGATGAGAGTAATTGAAATAACTAAATTGCTCTTCCAAACAAGGGATTTTGTTTTCTACTTCTAAATTAACACTAGCAATTCTAAACTAATGAGAAGAAACTAGAAAGCGAGTGATTGTTTTTTGTTGTTTTTACCAAATGGTTAAAAAGCCTAAGGATGTGACCTTTGATAAGTAGGATTTTAACGTATTTTATGCCCCTACTTGCCTATGCTTTGAGTATAATTTGATACAAAATAATCCCAAAATGCCACAGGTTGTGCTTGATTGCAGGTTTGAGCGACAAAGTGACTGAATTGTCAAAGATCGGCTCAAAACGGAGTGAAACCTGCTCAAGCATCAAAGGCCAAGAAAAGCGAAGGAAAAAGATCCTAGTGCGGACCGCACAAAAGTGCACGCGGCCGCACTAGGAGAATTAGAGAAGTGCTAATTCAAGACTCTCACCACGCGGCTGGGGTTGGATTTACGCGGCCGGCGTTCAGCTCACGCAGCCGCGCCACATTTTCACGCGGTCCGCGTTAAGACATTCAGAGAGATGAAATTTAGGGACCAAAGCAAGCTACGCAGCCGCGGTCACATTTACGCGGTCCGCGCCAGATCCCACGCGGTCTCGCTACCTTTTTGCGCGGCCCGCTATCCTCAACTTCAGAGAGCCAATCTTCAAGATTTCAAGAGCCCACGTGGCCGCGCTACCTTTTTGCGCGGCCCGCGCTGACCCCGCAGGGGTATTTTTGTCCATGTTTTTCAGCCACTATAAATAGATCTTTTTTCCATTTTAGGTTAAGTTTTAGATACCTAAGGCTGCTGAGCTCGTCAGAACATTGGGTTTAGCCATTTTTGGCATTTTTAACCTCTAATTTTGTATTTCTTCCTTAGTAATCAATTATTATGTTTGCTTCTTCATCTATTTCTTTAATTTTTGCATCTAGCATGAGTAGCTAAACTCACTAGCTAGGGTTGTGGCTCAACCCTAGTGTGGGTATTTAATGGGTGTTGCAATCTAAGGCTAGATTGATATTGGGTATTTGCTATTTGGGTTAATTTTAGGTTTTCATTAAGGATTGGTGGTTGCAAACACTGGTTCTAGCTTGGTGGGTTTGACTCTTCTTGAGAAAGAAAGTCTATGACCCCAAAATTGACCCAACAAGAAATTGGGATGGACCCATGAGAAATGGTAGTCCCAATTAACGGGTTAAACCTCGAGAGAGTAATTACCACACTTGAACCCTAGTTGCTTGGTCAAATTGGCCTACCCAATTGGTCTCGAGAGAGTCAATTGGGCAAAATCACTCTCTCTACCGAGAGGTGTGAGAGCGGGTACAATTGAGCAACGGTTATAGCATAAGCCCCAAATAAGTCAATTTATCCTTAGTAGCATCTACCAGTTAGTTAGCCACCTAGGTAATGCCACGACCCTAGTGCTCTTATCTATATTAATTACAACTTAGCAATATCTCCATAGCATAATTTAGCTTCAAATATTAGTCTTAAAGTAGAAAATATAAAAACCAAGACCGAAAATGTTAGAAGTGATATTAGAAGCACAACTACAATTCTAAACTAAGTAGATAATACAACTCCCTCTCTAGCTCATTGTGGAAAATCGATCCCGAT
The DNA here is from genome assembly GCF_001879085.1 of Nicotiana attenuata. Lineage (NCBI taxonomy): Eukaryota > Viridiplantae > Streptophyta > Magnoliopsida > Solanales > Solanaceae > Nicotiana > Nicotiana attenuata. Next base: position 198,361 of record NW_017670306.1, read on the forward strand.
CCACTATCGGGTAAAAGCTGTTGCAACCCGCTCTTCCTACTTTAGAGTAGTGTTGAGTCGGTAGCGATCAACTTTTTGGCGCCGTTGCCGGGGAGCTTACGGTGTTGACTATCGGTTTGGTTAGTTTTGTGTTTTGCTTCTCTTTCCTTCTTGTTTACTAATTCTGTTTGTGTCGATCATTCAGGTACTATGGCTCTCAATGCAAACGACCTTCTTGGCAACGTGAATGCGGGAGAGGAGGTAGATGATCTTGAGCCCGAAGAGGTTCAACCACCTTAAGTTATACGTAGAGGTCGTCCGGCCAACGCAAATGACAACAATCATATTCCAGACCCTCCTCCGCCACCGCCAAGAGCAGTCCCAAGAGTTCTTCCAAATCAAGTGTACGCGAGTGCCATTGTTCCTCCCCGAATCCGGGCGGGGAACTTTCAAATCACAAATGTTATGTTGACCTTGCTCGAGCAAAGAGGGTATTTTACGGGCGCCTCCGACCAAAATGCCTACAAGCACTTGAAGGGGTTCGTAGATACTTGCTGGGGGAGTAAACAAACAAACGTGTTCGAGGATGCGTTGAGATTGAGGCTTTTCCCGTTCTCTCTTCGGGGTAAAGCGTTGGACTGGTTGGAAAGGCTCCCCAATCATTCTATCACCACATGGGATGAATTGGCGGACAAATTTATTGCCAAGTTCTTTTCTCCAAGTCATATGGCAGCTCTTCGGGACGAAATTCTAGCTTTCAAGCAAATGCCAACGGAACCTTTGCACGAGATATGGGAACGATATAGAACAATGGTGAAGGAGTGCCCTAACAACGACATGACTGAGGCGATGATCCAGCAGACTTTTTATAGGGGCATCAACACCACGAATCAGTGCATTGTGAACCAATTGGCCGGTGGGAACTTTATGAAACTTTCTTACCAAGAAGCTTGTGATGTACTTGATGAAATGGCTGACACTTCTTCGGCATGGCAAAGCCGAGAAAATGTGCCCCAAGGTGACCCCACGGTCATCCATTTGCACAAGGAGTTGAATGAACATGGCCAAGCTATTGCCGAACTTACAACAACAATGAATCAGTTGGCGAAGGTGCAATTGCAACAAGTACAGAATCTGCGCCAAGTCAATGCAATGGAGAATGTTTCTATGCTAAAAAGGAGGCAAAGAGGGCAACAACAATCTCCAGGTAATGGTGAGAAATTTGACAACAACAATGATGGTGGTGGTTATTCGAACGAGTGTTATGATGATCGAAGTGAGGAATGCCAATATGTCAATAACTACCAGGGAAATAGAGGAAATCAAGGGAATCAACAATGGCGCCCCCAAGGCAATTGGGGCAATCAACAAGGCGGCGGAAATTGGAATAACAATAATCAACAACAAGGTGGTAACAATTGGAACAATAACAATCAGAACAACAATTGGGGTAATCAAGGTAACAACCAAGGCAATTGCAACGGGAATAACAACAATTGGAGCAACAACAATAATAATCAAGGAGGATGGAATAATGGTGGTAGGGGGCAAGGCTTTCAAAGGCCCCCCATGTTCCAACAACCAAACAATCCACCTCCCTTTCAGTCGCAAGGGTCTAGTTCTTTCGGGAGTGATATGGACGGATAGAAATGATGTTCGAGCAGATGATGAAAAAGAACCAAGATTCTGACGCACAATTGGCTTCACATAACACATCTATCCGGAACCTAGAGGTGCAAATAGGACAAATTTCTCAAGCTTTAAATACCCGACCTAAGGGTGCGCTACCAAGTGACACGGTAGTGAACCCGAAGGGGGGTAACAATCATGTGATGGCAGTTACAACTAGAAGTGGAAGAGGTGGTGCAATGCCGACCTCAAATGAAAAGCAAGTGGTGAATGATGATATTGAGCTCCGAGTAGATGTGGATCCTTTGATTGATGAAGTTGTGGTTGAGACAAATATGAACAAGGAAGTGAGAAGAGATATTGATGAGGCTGAGGTGGAAACTCAAGAGGCCGTGAACCCGTCTAGGGAACACATAATTGATATTTCGGAACCGGTGGTGCAAAAAGCCAAGGCACCCTTGCCTAGACCACCTCCACTTTATCCTCAGCGGTTAGCAAAGCAAAAAAGTGACAATCAGTTCAAGAAGTTCATCGATATGATGAAAAGCCTCACAATCAATATTCCTTTGGTGGAGGCACTCGAACAAATGCCTGGCTACGCAAAGTTCATGAAGGATTTAGTCACCAAGAAGCGTTCTATGGAGTGTGAAACAATAAAGATGACTCACCAAGTTAGTGCGATTGTGCATTCTATGGCCTCGAAACTTGATGACCCTGGAGCTTTTACTATTCCTTGCACTATCGGGAGTGCGGAGTTTGCTAAGGCCCTATGTGACTTGGGGGCTAGCATTAATTTGATGCCGTACTCAGTCTTCAAGACTTTGGAAATTGGGCAACATAGGCCAACCTCAATGAGACTTCAAATGGCGGACCGGTCGATGAAGAGGCCTTTGGGTATAATTGACGATGTGCTTGTCCGGGTGGACAAATTCATATTGCCGGCTGACTTTGTCATTTTGGACTGTGAAGTGGATTTTGAAGTGCCTATCATTCTTGGGAGACCTTTCCTAGCTACGGGGAAGGCGTTGGTTGATGTTGAAGCAGGTGAATTGACATTTCGAGTGGGTGATGAAAAGGTGGTATTTCATGTTTGCAAATCAATGAGGCAACCCAATAGCACGGAAGTATGTTCACTTGTAGACATTGTCACATCTGTGATAGTGAATGACACAAGTTCCATGATGAATGTTGAGGATCCCCTTGAGGCCGTACTTCTTGGCATGGATGTAGACGATGATGCTAGTAGGGTGGAGTGCGTGAATGCATTGCATGGTATGGGTTCATATTCATATAATCCTAGGAAGCTATCTTTGGATCTTGAAAACCGCAAAACTCCACCAACTAAACCATCCATTGGGGAGCCACCGGTGTTGGAGTTGAAACCACTTCCTCCACACCTCAGGTATGAATTTTTGGGCTCTAATTCTACTCTTCCAGTTATTCTTTCTTCTTGCCTTACTAACTTGCAGGTTGAGGCCACTTTGGAGGTGCTTCAAAAGCGGAAAAGGGCAATAGGATGGACTTTGGCGGACATTAGGGGAATAAGCCCTGCATTTTGCATGCATAAGATCATCTTGGAGGAGGATGCAAGGTCATCTCTTGAACACCAAAGGAGACTCAACGAGGCAATGCAAGAAGTGGTAAAGAAAGAGGTTATCAAGTGGCTTGACGCCGGTGTGGTTTATCCAATTTCTGACAGTTCGTGGACTTCCCCAGTCCAATGTGTGCCAAAGAAAGGAGGGATGATGGTGGTGCCCAATGACAACAATGAGCTTATTCTCACTCGAACCATTACCGGGTGGAGAGTTTGTATGGACTACCGGAAGCTCAACAAGGTGACCCGCAAGGATCATTTTCCCTTGTCATTCCTCGACCAAATGCTTGATCGTCTCGCGGGGAGAGCATTCTATTGTTTCTTGGATGGATACTCGGGCTACAATCAAATTTTAATAGCCTGGAGGACCAAGAGAAGACTACTTTTACATGCCCCTATGGAACATTTGCTTTCTCCCGGATGCCGTTCGGATTGTGCAATGCTCTGGCGACCTTCCAACGATGCATGATGGTTATTTTTACCGATATGGTGGAAGACATATTGGAGGTCTTTATGGACGACTTTAGTGTGGTTGGTGACTCATTTGATGCATGTTTGGTGAATCTGGATAGAGTTTTGGCTCGCTGTGAAGAAACTAACCTAGTTCTCAATTGGGAGAAATGCCATTTTATGGTGGAAGAAGGTGTAGTGCTGGGTCACAAGATTTCAAAAAATGGGATTGAGGTTGATAAGGAAAAAATCGAGGTGATTTCTAGACTCCCTCCCCTACTTCTGTCAAAGGGGTGAGGAGTTTTCTTGGTCACGCCGGGTTCTACCGGCGGTTTATCAAAGACTTCTCGAGGGTTGTGAATCCATTGTGCAAGCTACTAGAGAAAGATGCCAAGTTCGTTTTTGATGAAAAATGCATGGAGGCTTTTGAGATCTTAAAACACAAGTTAACCACTACCCCTATCATAACCGCGCCTAATTGGAGTTTGCCCTTTAAATTGATGTGTGATGCTAGTGATGTTGCATTAGGGGCGGTGTTGGGTCAACGGGTTAACAAAATATTCCATCTCGTGTATTATGCAAGTAAGACTATGAATGAGGCTCAACGGAACTGCACGGTGACGGAGAAAGAGCTATTGGCCATTGTATTTTCCATGGAGAAATTTCGGCCCTATCTTATGGGGGCCAAGGTGATTGTGCACACGGACCATGCATCCCTTCGATATCTAATGACCAAAAAGGATTCCAAAGCAAGATTGATGAGATGGGTGTTGCTTCTTCAAGAATTTGACTTAGAGATAGTGGATCGGAGGGGAAATGAGAACCAAGTTGCGGACCATTTGTCCCGGCTAGAGGAAGAAGGGAGGCCATGTGACGGTCTCGTGATAAAGGATGCATTCCCCGACGAGCAACTTCTTTCTGTGTCAATGTGTGACATGCCATGGTTTGCGGACATCGCCAACTTCATTGTGACTGGAACTACCCCGTCTGAGCTCTCTTCCAACCAAAAGAAGAAACTCAAACGGGATAGTTTGGATTTTTATTGGGATGATCCGCACTTGTTCAAAATTTGCACGGATGGAGTAATAAGAAGATGTGTCCCGGAAGGTGAACAGTTGAGCATATTGGAGGCTTGTCACTCCTCTCCCTATGGTGTCCATCACGGAAGGGTGAGGACGGCTTCAAAGGTTTTGAGTTGCGGTTTCTATTGGCCAACGTTGTTTAAAGATGCTAGTGATGTGGTGAAGAGATGTGATGCATGCCAAAGGGCCGGCGGAATTTCAAAAAGGGATGAGATGCCTCTCAACACGATTCTCGAGGTGGATATTTTTGATGTTTGGGGCATCAATTTCATGGATCCGTTCGTGAGCTCTTGTGGTAACACTTATATTCTCGTGGCGGTAGATTATGTCTCAAAGTGGGTGGAAGCCGTGGCTTTACCCAACAATGAAGCCCGAAGTGTAGTAGCATTCTTGAAAAAGAGTATCTTCACAAGGTTTGGTACCCCTCGTGCTATCATTAGTGATGGGGGGTCTCACTTTTGCAACAAAGCTTTTGATTCATTGCTTGCTAAGTATGGTGTAAATCACAAAGTGACCACTCCCTATCATCCTCAAGCCAGTGGTCAAGTGAAGTGTCCAACCGAGAAATAAAGAGTATCTTGTCCAAAACGGTAAATGCTAATAGTACGGTCCGCACTTGCTTCTGCGGCCGCAGAAATACCTCTGCGGACGGCACTTCTTGTGTGTTGCGCCACTTTTTGCCTTGTGAGTTGGAACACTCTTTTTTTCCGGATTTCTTCATAAGAGCCCAATTCTCTAACATTCCTACAATTTGCACACTTTTATTAATTTTGGGAACATAAATAATACTTTCGGACTAAAACAAAAGTAAAACGGTACTAATAAGTGGTCAAAATCCACACTTATCAAGCGAGATTGAGTTATGGCTCATGATCGAGGGCTGCTGAGGATCTTTCAGGAACAGATAGGGAGACATCACATCGGGTCGAGATGTCACAACCTTCATCTACTACAATGCACCTCGAGTTCCCACAGAGCATTGTGTGGCTACTCAGGCGTAGGTTTGATTGTATTACTATTAATTCAATTTGTTTTTACCTTATAGATTAGTTAGTAATATATAAAGTGTTTATATTTTTTTTAAAGATTTCATCATCATCCGTCATGGTGGCCATATTGTGTGTTACTCGCTTGCCAGAGACGGATGATCTTATTCAGGAGCCCGCTGAGACCATGGTATGACCATTAAATTTTTTTTTGCTAACACGTACGTTAGTATTCTATATTTCATATACTAAAATATCTTATTATTTTGTAGGTTATTGATGGCCCAACGGACGCTTCTACTAAGCTTGCCAGCCTTACTGATGATCATCCTGCAGTGCATCCTCCGATAAAGAGGCGACGTAATGAGGATGATCCTGATAGCGTAGCCGGGCGGGATAGTATGCGCCTCAGGGTAGCCGATGCTTTAAAGCATACAGGTTGGGACTCATTGGTATGTATTTTGAGTTGTATATATGACATTAAATATCTAATAGTAAAATTATTGACGTTTTACATAATTTGCGCATGTGTTTTTATTTTTTGGGTTATTTATTAGTTTAAACCTAGAACACAAAAAAATAACACAAATTAACATAAATTTAAATTCGTTAAAAATTACAGACAATACATGATACGTACAACATAAAAATAAAAAACTGCACTTAACGCATCCATGTGTTTGTTTAGTCACTATCGCCCATTATTCTATGCTTCAACCACTGAAATTTTTGTTCCAATCGATTAATTTCTTCTTCTGCCTCTTTTAGTTTCTCTTTCATTGCCGCAAGTTGTTCTTGGAGTTTCAAGATCTGGAGTTCGTACTCACCGGTCAGATTCCAAATGTTTAGCAAACATGATTTGTAGTATTCCTGGTTAACGGGTTCATCATACCATTCTTCAAAATCACATTGATTTTCGTCATATAAATGGGGATGTCAACAAAAGACTATTAATTAACATGTTATAAATAATCTATTAACCAACATAACTTTTAATAATAATGACTTACAACTTGTTTACACATCTAACGCCCGCGCCCTAGATTGCAATTTGACCAACATGGATTCAAAATCGCACGTTTGCCACAGTAACACCTTGGTACGTCATTGCGTCCAGACATGTCGTAATTCTCGAACTTGAAAAATGTATGGAAAGTTGTTTTCTTCGTTTGGTTACGCCGCAAATAATAGTGCAAAATGCGCGGGTTTTTTTATAGGTAGCTAATAGTGATTTTAGGTTACATAACGTATATTGGTGATGCGCTACGTTTCGTGTGCTAATGATTATTCACGGTACAAGTCAGTGCAACTTTTTCAAGTCGACAACTTTTTCAGGTCGATATGACAATACACATAATGCATATTGGTGATGCGTTACGTTTCGCGTGCTAATGATTCTTTATGATACAAGTCGGTGCAGCTTTTTCAGTTTGGCATGACAATACACATAACGTATATTGGTGATGCACTACGTTTAACATACAAGTTCGTGCAGTTTAGTTCTTCTTAAGTTGAACCAACATTCCAGTAATCAAAAACCATTTCAAGAACCATTACAACATCCATTTCCGAAATGCCACTAACATTTAATAAGTGATTTAAGAAGAGGCAAAAAGGTGAAGGTAGATCAATAGATCCATATAGACCACGTCATAACACAATCGATCCCTACCTTGAAAAAAAAAACATGCTAGGTTGCTATAATGATATGGTAGATGACAAGTGGTATGTTGTTCTATGTCCCTTGGAAAATAAGTCTATCAATATATACACTGATCTCAAAGTTGCAGGGCACATTATTGAGGGGGGAAGCGCATTCTACAAAGCCCTAAGGTATGCGAATTTGAGGTGAAAACTACAATAGGTTCCCCTTTACTCAAAAAGGTGTGATTATGAGTACAATGCCCTTGGCATGGGCTAGTTGTACCACAAGCACTGTCTGCAACCTTCCAAACAAACACACACAAAGATGAACGAGAAGTGGTTCGGCATTTGATGAAGGAGATTTTAGAGATAGAAAAGGCACACTAGCTATTCATCATGCACTGGATGATCTTAACTACCCGCAAAGAATGGAGGATCAGTATTGGGATTTATTAGAAAATGAAAAATTGCATAGAGACATCGATTATCTTGTATTTCCAACAGTTGTGGAGTGGGAGGGACTACCTAAGTTTCTACCGCAGACGTTGGACGTAGGAGTCCCATATTGTTGTAGACAAGTTTTCTTATTGATGATAGTGATGAAATACGAGAAATGTGTGTCAACTGGGACCTAGATTGTGATGCCCTCGGTCCGGATGGATGCGTACAAGATGTTGGCGAAGAAGATGAAGACAATGACAATGAAATAGTGCCAGACAGTGACGATAATGGCGAATGAAAATCGTTATTTATTTGTTGAAGTTATTTTTAATTGGTGTATTGAATCTTTAATGCTAAATGTCAATTAGATTTAAGCCTATTGGAAACTTAATTTTATTTCATAAGTATTGCAAACAACACCATTACAGACATTTAGTACAACAAAAATACTGCAACAAAACACTAAGTTTATCCTTGAAAATTGGGCACATTGGATGAACTGTCACTGGGAGCTGAATTATCACCACTTCCCAAACCAACTAAAGGACATTTACGGTGATCGTGTCCTGTTTGGGGACATATATCACATTTACGCGCATAAACAGTATCACCAACATGCATTTGGTTCCATATCCACGTTCTTTTTTGCACTTGTCGGTGACGCACATAATCCTGGTTACACACCATTTTGAATGGTTCCGGCGGCGAATAATGCTCAGCACCTACGCGTTGCAAGTGGCCACTATAGGTGTTTACGTAAGCAGCAACACTATATTCTTCATCAGCGTACCTCGTCGCCGCAAAACCTGTATGTTGAAAGCACTTCATATCATGTGAGCATGGCAAGTAATAGATCGACCATTTCCCACACGAACATAATCTTCTGGATTCATTGATGGTGTGGGTATTATTCTCGCAGATTTGATGCAGACCAGTGCGAACTTCAAAAATATTTCGCTCGTTGCAATACTGCAAAAATGTATGCCACTGTGCTCGTTTCCTATATTTCTCAAATCGTTTCATCGGCTATGGCATAAATTGAACACCCATTTCCTACAAGGACAATGCACTTCGGGATCTTTCAACAAACCTCTTCGCCATTTGCTTGAATGACATCCGCATCATGGCAGTGACAGGCAATCCACGGGCAGACTTCAACAACCCGTTGAAGACTCTGACACGTTTGTAGTAAAAATTTCCCATCTTCTACCACCATCCTTGTGCAAAGTTCACTTATCAAGCTCATGTCGCATCAACCAACGATAAGCTTCTGGGTCTTCCTGCCTAATCAATTCCATTCGCCTCCTGAATTTACACTCTTGATGATCTGTTGCAGCAATCCACATTAAATCATGTAAGCTCTTGGTCGGATGAGCCCGCTGGAAGTTGGCCTTCAAGTGCCTAACACAGTAACGGTGGTATGCGTACAGTTCCTGCCATGCATCCAAAATCTGTACAGAACTTAAAATACCTTTATGCCGATCAGATATTAGACAAATACCTAAACCTTGTCTGACAACGTGCTCCTTTAAGTGGTTCAAAAACCATGTCCAAGTCTCTTGACTTTCATTGGCACAAATAGCAAATGCGAGGGGAAATATGCTTCCATTAGCATCTACTGCAACGGCGATCAACATCTTAATATCATACTTTCTATAGACATGAGTGCCGTCTATGGAAATTACCGACCGACAATGCAAAAAATTATCAATGGATGGTTTAAATGCCCAAAACACATATCTTAATATGAATTCTAGTATTCCTAGACTCCTCTCAAGCTTCCAATCAACAATATTCCTGGGGTTAAAGTGTTTCAAAACAGCCATGTACCTGGGTAGAGCGGCAAATGACTTATCCCAATTACCATAACAATCTCAAACGCACGTTTACGCCCTAGAAATGCCTTTCTTTTGTTAATGGTACAATCATATACCTGGTGGACAAATGTTATACACTCTTTAATTTTGTACCTTATGGATGATTCAATGTGTGGAATCAAGGCAAGATAAATCAAGTCAACATTCAAGTTAAAATGATTCCCACTAAATGTGTCCATATCACAAGTGTGGGTGCCAATGTATTTCCCCACAATCCACATATTTGTTTTCAACTTTCTTGCACGCAGCATCCATCTACAACCTTGAAACCATCTACAACAAATAACCTTATATACTTTCGGAAATGACTCATGAACCTCGATCTCACGACACTCTTTTATGTTGTACATTCACACCGCCCTACTAAGGCGAGCTTTATCAGCTAAAAGCATATTCTTTGACAGCAACGTTGGTCTAGATTCATCCCATATTATTGTCCAAATGTCAGCAAGATCCCTTGTGAGGGCATCCACATCCGGCATATTGGGCAACTGATCAAGGTAGGGAATCACCCTTGAATGAAAGGACACATGGGACTTATACACTCCAGGTCTAACGGGAGGTGGAGTCTGCATATATGGAGCATGCTCATTGGTGGCATCATGGTCCCTCGGAAAATCAGGTTGCTCATTCTCATTGTCATCAGCAAAGCGCTTTTCCTCATCATCGTCGCCCTCATCAGGGAAGGGTGTATCATCTCCAGACTCATCAGCATTGTTGTCGTAATCACTATCATCTTCCTGACTCTGTGCATATGCCAGATCCTAATTAAATATACCGTCTTCAGACAACTGAGTAATGACGGGACCTTCAAGTTGCTCGTTTTCACTATACAACCAATAAAATAATGAGTTTCTCAAATTCATCCCAACATTATATATTAACTTTATCTCTTAACTTACAATTCATACTTGTTGAAATCCCATGATGGACATTATCGAGTTTGTGATGACTCCCGGATAGACCACCATGATCCAAAACACCAAAATTGGACATACTCCAACTTCCGTTGGTTCATAGCTTGTAAAATTCATATCATGCCGGTACCCTCTTTGGAATATATGAGTGTTAGTACGAATATGATACATAAAAAAACATACTAAGACAAAGGAAAATTGAAATTTACCACTTGGTGTGTGGATTATGTAAAGTTGCGGAGAAATTATGCCCTCGCTCTTCATTCTCCCGTTGTGATAAGTTTAGGTTTGGCCAAACTCTTTCAAAAGAAATCTGTTAGGATAAAACTGCACGAAAAACACCAGCCGATGATTGAGGGTTATCCCTATTTTGCGGAATCTCAATATTGCGAACGTCTTCAGACTTGACGTACATTTCCAGTATTTTTATCACAAGAAGTTTCCGGTGTTCATCCGGAATCCTCAAAAAATCTTTCAGAGTTTCATCGTCTTCGATGTTAAACTCAGCATAACAAGCAACCCCTTGCGAAGTAAGAGAATATGGATATCTTCCGGTTACTTTAATATTAACTGGACGTTTCCTCACACTCATTTTTTTACATATCAACGATATCAATCTATCGTACTCCAATGTAAGTGGCAACTTAACAATACACTGTGGAGAACAACTATAGTGTACTGAGTTATTCTCCACGACAACCTAACCACCACCACCCCACCCCCCACCCCCAAATATAATGAAACCTTAATTTTTCGTTTTTCAGACATTATGGCAAAATGCAGAAAAAGTTAAACAAATATTTCGGAATGAGTAAAGGAAAATAAAAAGGATGCAGAAGCCTGAAATTTTTGGAATGGATTTTCTAAGAAAGTATGAAGCTTCTTAAATAAGCAAAAAAGATGTGCTGGGGTACAATAATTGTGAGTGTATAATGCATTAATTAAAGGCGCTATGCCCACCAATTATTGTTGGTCAGTTAATTAAGAAGTATAGCGCATGGATTGCATGTGCTATACCTTAATGGAGAAACGTGTCATTAAGGTATAGCGCATGCAATCCATACGCTATACATAAAATGGTCATCAATTGTTTTTTCACCTATTTTTGTGCTCTGTGTCCAAAAATAACATTGGTGTTCTGGACTCGTACTGCTTCTCCAGACATCATGGTTGGCTACCGTACAAAGACCAATCTCAACACTCTATTCTAGCAGTCTCGCACATTTGTAGAATCTTAAAAGATAATTTAACACAACTGAGATATCAGCAGATGAAACTATGCATGCATATATTCAAAACTATCCATATGTTGCTATGCAGGAATACCTTGGAAAAATATCATCTCAACTCAATCTTTGTACTCATATTCATAATCCCATTATTATATAAATTAAAAGAGACTTCCCCAGCAGCATCCAAACAACTGACATAACATAAGCTACTAAGGGATCCAAAACTCGAATAAGCATATCAAATCCTACCAACTATGTTAATTCAACACAAAACGAAGAAAAAGAAAATAAAAAGTTCTTCATAGTCCTGAATGATGATAGGATTACCGTTTCTGAAAGTGTGTCAAACAAATGCAAGAGTAAATTTGTGCATATTATAGCATCTTAGGTTAAATTAGAAAGACGCATGAACGAGAAAAAATGATAATTTCTTATTCGCAACCTTTATATTATAGCAATCAGGAGTCTCCCTCGTCCTACTTGCAAGAATCTTGCTGGAAAAAAATGCTAGCTAGATTCTGGCTATATACATTTCATCTTCTTGACTCTCATCAATGACTGAATGAGAGCTAACTTCAAAATGTGAGAGAAAACTTTCAAGCATTCTCCTGCATTGAAACGAGAAAATGAAAGAAGTCACTCTTTTAAGCTAAGTCGTGCATTCTGCACTTTCACAGATAGCTTTAATTTCTGCTCCTCCATGTCTTTCAAAACTGCTAATAGATTGGCACGATAAATTTCAGAGCGTTGATTTATGCAATCTAACTTGGCAGTCAATTCACGAATCTTTTGTTCCTTCTCTTCCTGCCAAAAAAGAATATAGGAGTAAATCCACTACAGTAGCTGGCTAAAACTACCATCATTAATTGGGATAAATATCTCTTTACAGTAAGGTTTCATTAATTGACATATGTCCGAGTACTTTGTCACTATCAGACTCACTAACTCTTTTCTAGGTTACAAGGAACTGTAATGTGTTTTAATCAATGTGACTACGAAATAATAAATTACTATAATAATAGTAAATTGAATTTAACCAGTTTCTTCAACTGAAAACTCCAAGTCAGAAGGACAAAGATGAACTCAAAGTAAGTGATACTCAAGAATACTTGCAACTTTTATGCATAGCATGATGCTTGAATTTCTAATGACTATCATCTTTAATGTTTTGCTTTCTAGATCCTAAATTTAGGGGGTTTTCTGGAATATTTAGATTTGAGTATATGTTGTGCTGTTATCCAGAATTTCCATTACCACAAAGTTTTGGAGAAGGCACTTTCAGTTCCTCGTTTCTTCTGTATTTCTTAGAGATGCATCCCGGATTGAGAGGATTATGCTGAAGGCACTTTCAGTTCCTCATTTATTCTGTATTGCTTAGAGATGCATCCCGGATTGAGAGGATTGCGTTGAATTTACTCAGTGATCCAGGCTAAGAAAATGGTTTCTCCCACAGTTCTCCACTCATCTTGGAGGAAATTCAGCATAATACTCTCAATCCTGGATGCAACTATCAAATACGGAAGAAAGACATAATAGAGGTGTTGACTACCAAAAAAACTTTCTGTGCTGACAAGTGACCCTTCCCAGTTGTTCAATTTAGCTTTTCTCTCAACAATAGATTCAAACAGAAAAGAAGATCAAGGGACGTTTATTGGCGGCAGCACATAGTATGTATCAATATCAATCTCGCCATCATTGGACTATCGTAATGACCAGAGCTATCATTAAATTCAAAGGAATGATATTTGGTTAAAAGATAATATGTATAGACTGGTTAGCAAAAAGAACTTGACCTCATGACCCCTGCAATATATAAAACACTACTTCCTTTTCCCCAGTTTAACTCTCACACGCTACTTTTTGAGAGATGGAAGTGCAGGCAAGTGTATTTATAGGATACCAAAAGAATTCCCTTCCCATCTATGGGATCTATCACTGTTTCAGCATCAATTACAAAGCCCTGTTAACACCAAAAATGAAACAAAAGTAAACACTGCACCTTTGCATCCACTAATATTGGTTGTCTTATAATGATATGCACTTTCCTAAAAGAGAATACAAGTTCCTCAAAAAGGTACCATTACATCCACTTTTGCATTAAAGAAGGTGTAAACTACTCGAAGGTATTCTCTCGCTTTAAGATCCACTCCTATTTAAGCATGATGAAACTTGAACTCTCACCTTTTTGATACATGTGCCCGTCAACAATGATCATTAAACTGTGACCGTAAAAGTGCCAATTCTATTCATTTAATCTAACGATCAATCAACTATACCTCAATCCCAAATTGGGGAAGGAGATATGAATCCTCTCTCAGTTCTGCTCCATTAGGCCCACTTCATTCAAATATTGATACGTAATTCACCTTTAACTATGGACTCCATAAAACGAGATATATCCTAAGCTCACACTAACAATTAACACTTAATCGCAACCAGTTGGTATCACCAATATAGATCCTATACTCTCATCGTGTTCTATTCTTAGCTATGTCTGCATTGATTCGAGTGATTATAGGTCTTTGAGAATACTTATCCTAGTGATTTTAGGTCTACCTTGTTCCTTTTTAGCACCTTCAATCACCGTACTGTATTATGATATCTACTGATTGGTTCATTTGGAGGTCTACGTTGGAGTTTGGACATATTCAACCCATCTCAGCTGACCTTCTCTCGTCTTATCCTCTATGTAATACTTGCTATCTTTATCCGACTTGATCATTCTAATTTGTCCAGTCTCATATGAGCTCACATCTTCCATAGAATTAACATTTAGGATTTCTCTCTTAAATCACTCCAATATACAGTCTCTCCCGCCCTGCTCTCATCTTTGAATATCTAATTTCATCTCTCTCTCTCTCTATTTTTTTCTCTGCCGGCTTGTTATTCTAAATGTTTGATAGACTTTGGAGCAGCTCTAAGTTGGGAATAGGATAAAATTTACTTAACAGTGGACATACACCGGAATGGAGCAAATGGCTGCATGTAGGGGAGGAGATTAAAATCCAATACCTGCTGGGATGATGTAGATGAGTACGGAAAACTTCAAGAGAAAGAGTTAATTACAGTACTAATGATGCCACTAAACTCTATTCATAAGTATACTACCTACAATCTAGTTTTCAATGTACGCAATGGATGTCATTCTGAAACCATAAATCAGCAGCTTACATTACTAAAATTTTATACTGATAGTTTTGTGTTAGTCTTCTTTGAATAAAAAAAAGGCCCTATCATATTTTGTACAGAATGAAATTCCAACACACCCTTCGAGGTTATTTCCTAAATGTGAATCATAGTTGAACCGCGATGCACTCCCTCAGTGATAAAATTGTGTTCCTACCAACATTTGAGGTAACATTTGTTGTAAATATATTAACTGCATCAAAACAGATACAGCCATCCATAATTACAGGGGGTGGTTGGTACAGGAAGATTTCCAAGTCCTTAATCTACTTAGAAGGATCCTAAGATATCAACAAAATATTCTGGATCTTCCATGTACTATTGCTTATACCAAAAATAAAAAAGAGCTAAACAATGCATTTTCATTTTCTGGATAGTACTATGTCTATCTTCAAAACATCTGTGTTTCTCTCTTTCCAACCAATCCACCAAATGCAAGCTGGAACAAGTTTCCATCTCTCTTTCTGATTAGGGGAGCTACTGAATCTGTTCCAGCATTCTAGAACTTCAATAGTACTCATTGGCATTAAACACATGATTCCTTTCAAATTAAAAAAAATCCTCCAAATTTGTTCTGTTATCCTGCAGTGCAAAAAAGAGATTGATTGTCTCTGCCTCTTCTCCACATAAGTAGAATCAGGAGCATAGGTGGAAGCCCCTCTTGATAAGATTGTCTGAGTTAAGAATGCTTTTCTGGCTAGCAGCCACGTGAAACAAGCAACTTTGTATGGAATTTTGACTTTCTAAATTAGTTTTCAAGGCCAACTTCCAATCTGATTATTAGAGGTGTTATATTCCTTGTGGGCAGACTTAACTCAGAATTTACCTTGCCTATCCCTTTACCAAAACATATGATCTTCAGAAGTGTCCCTTTGAATTGATCCAAGGTGTTGTAGAATTCTGTTCGCTGGACAATCTCCCAATCATCGAATAATCTTCTATAGCTAAGGTTCCATCCTTGGTTTGATCATACCTCTCCACTGTTGCTCCTTGTTGCTGGTTCAGGTTGTAAATGTCTGGGAAAATCTCTCCCACAGTTGCTCCTTGCTGTTGGTTCAGGTTGTAAATGTCTGGGAAAATCTGTTTCATAGGACGTTGGCCTAGCCACATGTCATCCTAGAAAGAAGTTTCCATTCCATTGCTCACCTTGAATCTGGATTTGTTTATGAACTTTGGCCACAAGCTCCTGATTGATCTCCATAGACTGACCCCATAAGGACGGGTTGTAGAGTTGGTTGTCCAATTACCTTCCAATCCATACTTCACCCTAATGACCTTTTTCCATAGTGAGTGTTCAGTTGAAGCAAATCTCCAGAGCCAATTTGTCATTAGACTGTGATTCTAAATTCTTAAGTTCCTAATGCCCAGCGCCCCTTCGTTCTTGTTGGTAAAAAGGGAGTCCCATTTGACCAGGTGACATTTGTCTTTGTAACGGTTGCGTTGCCAAATAAAGTTCCTCCTCAATGCATCTATTCTTTTGACCACATTTGCAGGGATAGGAAATAGAGACATCATGGAATTGGGGAAGGCATCCAGTACACTATTGATTAGAACTAGTCTGCTACTCAGCGAAAGAAATTAGCTTTTTCAGTTGACTAGTTTCTTTTCACACTTTTCCAGACACCATTCCAAATTTCTTTTGACTTCCTCTTTGCCCCAGAGGCGTTCCAAGATACATGGTAGGTATTTCTCCAATTCTTACTCCAAGAATGTCAACTAGGTTTTGGATAGCAGGAACCTTGATATAGATAACTCTTGCTCCAGTCAATATGCTACCAAGATATAGATTCAAATAGGATAAATATCACCCTCAGAATTTTCAGTTGTTCTCAATCAGCTTCACAGAACACTAGCGTGTCATTAACATATTGAAGGGGTGTGATTTCTGGATTGTTGGCAGACCATGTAGATTGTTACCAAATCCACAACAAGAACACGAACATGACTCAAAAAACCATGAATAAATGTTATTTATGTTTTGCACAAATAAATAAAGTATATTGCACAGACCTATGAGCCTCGACTTGGATTAGAAAAGGAGAACATATAATATCAGACGAGTTATAGCATTAAAGAAATCCATGAATCTGGTGAAATTAATCATATCAATCTTTATCTTGTTCATCTATATTCATGGCAACAGTTAGGATCAACTTTCGGAGGATTACAGTATCACTTGGAAACTAAAAGCCAGTTGGATTAGAATAAGTCAACCAAATGAGTTCTGCATCATGAACTTTCTACTGCGCGCATTACTTAGACGGGTTCTAGAAAGGCATATAGGACGGAATGGGGAAATCCACATAGAAAGGGCATAGTTGTATAGCAAAAATTCGATAGCAAGGGAATGAAACATCATTAGATGGACAAAATTCAGATCATAGAAAGTGAGGAACTTTAATTGAAAACTTACCTTGGATTGACCTGAATCTGCTTGATCAATATCTCCTTCATCCACTCCTTGATTGCATCCATTTACCATGTTGGTCACCTGAGTTTTGTCAGTGTTTTTCTTCTTTGCAGCAGAAACCTTTTTTGCAGCCTCTTTCAGAGCATTCATTGCGACATTATAACTATGAATAGATTTAGCCCCTTCTTCAACAAATTTAATAGCCTCCTGCCGCAAACTATTATGACGCATAGTTAAAGACTCTTGTGAATTGCTAGGTAACTCTAAAGGATTTTCCTCTATAGTGCCTCCACCACCAGTCTTGGCATTTCTTGTCCAACGTTTCAAAATGTATTGGGAAGGAAGCGTAAGAACATTTTTGGTTCTGAACACAGATAACACATGTCTACAAATTATACCTGAAAATTCAAACATTAGACAGCTACAGTTAGCTGTCAACTCAAGTGTGTTGAACCTAACCGTGTGCGCCTTGTGCTCTTCCCCAAATTTTGCAACATGATATGTTGTGATTGCTCCAGAGTCACCAATTTTAGTTGCAGGATTTGCAAGGGTCTCAACCAGCTCTTGTTGAAATTTCATGAACACCTTCCTCGTATAGAGATCAGCTGCTTGTTTTTCCATAGGCGATGGTGTCTTTAGAATTGGTGTAGTATTATTAGAGTCAAGATCTGCATTAAATTCCTTTTCATGCCAGATTGTAATGGCTTTTTCATAGTATTTAATTAATAACTGGATAGAGGTAGAAGCATTCACAAACCCATCGAAGAAAGTGTTTTTGGCATCATTGTCTTCATCACTTAAAAAATCCCCAAAAAATGTCTCTCGCATGAAAACAGGAACCCAGTGGTGGCGAGCAATATAAATTGATTGAAGGTATTCATTATCCCTGAGGTAATATCTTTCTAGGAGTGACTTCCACTGAGATTCAAACTCCTCAAGTGTCTCTGCTTCATTGATGCACTTCATAAATTCAATTTCAAAGGTTGGATGTGTTTGACATACATGGGTCAGCTTCTCCTTGGTGTCTCGAAGTATGCTCCATTTACAAAGACGGTGGCGCGTTTCTGGCAGAACATGACCAATAGCCATCTGTATGAGATGATTCGTGTCAGTTGTGATGGAAACAGGCTTCTGTGCAGACATTGCTTGAAGCCAAGTTTGGAGGAGCCAGACAAGTGAGGTCTCAGACTCGCTGAAAAGCAAAGCACAGCCAAAGAGAACAGGCTGGGCATGATGATTTAAACCAGTGAAAGTGGCAAAAGGTACGCTATAGCAATTAGCTCGATAGGAAGTGTCCAATTTGATAGTGTCCCCAAAATAGTGATAGTTCATCCTGGCAGTTGCATCGGCCCAAAAAATGTTTCCATTAGAAGATCCGTTATCATCTTGAACAGCATAGAAGAATGCCGGATTTTCGGAGTGCATTCGCCTCAGATAGTCCAACAAATGCTGAACCCCTCCACCGAGGATTCTCTGTCTGCTAGTCATTTGTAGTCCTCCCCCAATGTTCCAATACAGACTGCAAAAGCTGCGTTCTTATGAACAACTTAGTCACGACCTGAAGAGATTGGCAGATAATAGAGCATAACCATGAATTCATTGCAAGAGGAAACATTTCGTTGCAAAATTATTCAGAATTCTGTATCAACGGTTATCTGCAAAACGGCATATTTAAGATATCTAAAATTTTAATTCATTGCTTTCAGTAAAATTTGCTTAGTAACTTGAATGTTCACTTGATATACAATTGGATAAGAGTGTTAACTTTCAGCCTGCCAGAAGTACTATTGCAACCCAAAAAATAAAACAAGTATTGGCCATATGAGACTGCAAGCTAAGTTCACTCATTCCAAACAGAAACTAACTTCACTCTTTGTTAATAATCCATCATTCATTTGCTACAGATATTACTTAATCGAGTTTTTTTCTGATACGCTAACAAAGAACCGTACTAGGGGTGGGGCTACTTGAATTCAAGACATCAAATCAAAAGCTTACCTTTAAGATGGCCAGAAACTGAAAGGTAAAGATTTGGTAATTGACTCGATGAAAATTACTACTTTAACTCTGCAGTATGATAATTAACATTTCAATGTTCTAATGCACAAAGAACAATAGAAAGAGGGATAATTATGTAATTCGAGAAGAAACAATGCATTTTTGCAGCTGAATTTGCAATTTGTATTCTCTTATAACAAAAGTAATAGGGTTTAGCTAGAACCTAAAGCTCGATTTGGCCGTTGAGGAACAGTGGTGTCGTGAAGAAGTTCAAAGCCTCAAACTGAATTGAAATTTGTTGATATCCCTTCTGTTTTATTTTGAGCGAGTTCACAAATTGGTATCCCCCTTTTCATATGAACGCTTTTTTTTAGATTCTGAAGAGTTTTAATGAAAACTATGTTTCTCCATATCTGTATATTTATATCTGTGTATGTGTATATTTATTGTATCATCGTTATAAAGACGCCTTGAACTAAAAAGTCCGAAACGGCAAAATACCTTTTTTAATAGTATATCTTTATAATTAATGAGAATTATTAAATAAAAAAACTAAGAAAATACTACCCTCTATCTCAATTTTTCGTGTCCTTTTTCTTAGTCTGACAAAAAAAAATATATTATATTTCCTTATTTGAAAAACCATTACACTTTAAACTTACTACTTTACCTTTCATGTGTTTACACCATAAATTTTAAAAGTTTTTTTTTTCTTTCTTTAGTCAAATACCGTCTATAAATTGACACATGTTAATTTTTATTGTATCTTCTTTCTCCATATGGTTGTGTTTTTTTATTAGTAATTTTTAAACATATCATTTGACCCTTAAGAAATAAATTTTAGAGTTAGTTGCATGTTAAAAGGATACTTCTCTTTTTTAGCAAAGGAAATTTGAAGTTCATTTTGCTCATAGCCAAACTTACTCTCGTCTATCTCTTACTGAATATGATAATTGTTCGTTCGATATTATCTTTGTAACATTTCTCATATCTATAAAAGTTTCAAGACACACTAAATATAGAATTTAATTTTTTTTATATCTTGCCTTAAGTGTATAAAAATTATACTTTTATTACGGATTTAAACATTTGTGATTGACTTTTGAGTTACTTCTCTATTTATAAATAATTAGATATACAATTAGAGAAATATTAATAATTTTAATATTATTAATTATTAAAAATGGATATCATTAATTATTAGATAAGTCAAAACAAAGCAAAAAAAAAAAGCAATAAAACAAAAAAAAAGGGGGGGGAGGGGGGGGGGAGGGGGGGGACGAAGCCTAAAAGCCAGTAAAGAGTTGTTGGAAGGCAAAAGGATTAAATACGAAAACAGAACAAGCGTTCCGTTCATTCTCACGAAAAGAGAACCACGAAACAGAGGCTACTTACTCACGTAGGTAACGGGAAGTTCTAGGTTTCTTTACATATTACTAATTCTTGAACTCAGGTATATAAAATTTCCTATTCTCAACAGTATAAGAATTGGATAATTAATTCAGTTCTTTCTCTGTATCAACAGTAAGTTCAATGTTTAGGTGTGAAACTTTGAAATTAACTAAAATGCATGGTTGTTGTAAAATCGATTATTTGACGGGTATAAATTGGACCGGAGCCTATGTATTGGCTCGAGGAATTTTGAGGTGAGTGGATATATAACCCTTTACTAAAGTGGTTCTACTCACAAAAACATGCCCACAAAGTGTTTGATAAAATATTTTAAAGAGTCAACATGTGCTTAATTGGAACGAGTGAATACATGTTGATTAAGTATATTCTAGTTAAAGCTTATATATTTTACTCGAGAAGTATAATCGTCTATTTTTCATATTTTTATGCTTTATTACATGATCTTACATGTTAAAGTTTCAAAACTTAGATAGAACTTTTAAAAATACTTTGAGTAATTTTATTCCATGATTATGCGATGCATACACTCAAGAATATTATTATGAATACTGAAAGATCACTTTCAAACAAGAAGAAGTTTTAGAAAGATAAGATTTTTGGGAGTATCCTCTATTCTGAGAAGGGGTCATCGTCCAGACCGAGGGTCCTGACTAAGGCGTTGACTTCTTGAAACTACTTGTGCCAACGTAGGGAGCACACGAGCCAAGGATCTCGTTGCTGAGAATTTGCCTAGCCATGCTAAGGTATGATACATGAGCGCTGAGAACCATGAAGCGAGTGGCACCTCGTAGATTTGGTCTATTCTATCAGGTTGGGATCGAACCCGTGCCGATCACACGGTGACTAAGACAGAAATAAGTCAGGATAGTTGGAACTCCCAAAGCATAAAGTGAAGTATTTTCTTTTATATAAGAAAGAAAAAGAAAAGAATTTCTTTTAGAATATTCATAAAATGTTGTTATGCAATTATTTTTAGAACTGTTCGTAGAAGCTTTATGTTTTCCATGCATTTAGAATCTTTGCTCGTAATGTATATTTTATTTAAGTTTCGTCACTGTCGTGAGACTCATTGAGTACAATGGATGGTACTGATGTTCTCTTTTGGGAACCTGCGTTGGTCTGCGGTACAACGTAAGAACCGATTTTGCAGGCGAGCAGGCTACAGGTTAGGACTTCCCTCACTTCTAGTGCTATTGGTGAGCTCCGCTTTTGTTCGTGGAGTACTCCTTTAAGTCGTCATTATTTAGTTATTTCTTTATTTACTTGGAGAACTGGCTAGAAAATCTCATGTCCTGAGCAGTGCATCGGTTTATAAATAGAGGCTTCATAGGCACAATCGGTGGATTAAGATTCAAGTGTTTTTGATAATAACTTTGCAGTATTTGAGAAGTTACTATGAATAAAGTTTTTGAGTTGGTTTATGTTAGATATTCAAATTAATTAAAAGTATTTAGTTAAAGTATTGCCTTGTTGCATATAAAGTTTGAGTTATAATAATTTTGATAAGAGCAAACGGTTCGCTCGGTCAAATTTAGCAACCGGGTGCCGATCACGGTCTGTTCAGAATATGGGTCGTGACAAACTTGGTATCAAAGCATCATGTTTATGGAGTCCTAGGGGTCTATAAAATCATATTAGTAGAGTCTTATTTATGGGTATGAAGCGCGCCATACTTATAAATAAGAGGCTACCAAAATTTAGGAAAAGTCTCTTTTTTTTTTCATACTTTAGATCGTGAAGTAGAGCCTACCTCTAAAAAATTATCTAATGTAATCGTTTCTCCAAAACTCGCAGAAATTGCTCGCACTCGCAACTCTGATACCGACACTTAGGATTCTGCTCAAGAAACTATTGCTACTATTGTGGCTCAAGGTAGAACTAAGAAGGCTTAAACTCAGAAAAGGAAGGGTAAATCCACAAAGGGGGTTCAAGTACCTCGGGTTGAACATGAAGAAGGGGTTGATCATGATGAGCAAGTACCCTAGGATCCAGTTCCAGCCCAACAGCAGTTCCGGCTCAAATAGCTATATCTCCAGAGGTGGGTCAGGTGTTTAATGCTGTCAACAGTGCTATGGAGATGTTTAAAGCCTTCATGGCCAACCAGAACGAGAGAAGAGTTGAGATTCCACCTCAATCAAATAGACAGAATAGTTCAGAGTCCTCGAGAGTGAATGAATTTTTAAAGTCGAGTCCTCCATTGTTCCTTGGTACTATAGTTGATGAAGATCCAATGTTATGGCTGGAGGGTGTCAAGAAAGCCTTCCGAGTGATGAAGGCATTTGATGATGAAGTTGTGGAGTTGGCTACCTACCGGCTTAAAGAGAGTCAGTAATAAAGAAATCATTGCTTTCACTCTAGGAAGTAGTGGAATTTTGAAGTTGAATGATCGGTTATGTGTGCCTGATGTAGATGGTCTTAGAAAGGCCATAATGGAAGAAGCTCACAGCTCGAGGTACGCTATCCACCCAGGTTTACCAAAATGTATTTGGACTTGAAACAATTGTATTGGTAAAAAGGCATGAAGAAGCAAGTAGCAGATCATGTGGCCAAATATTTGTATTGCCAGCAAGTCAAAGCTGAGCATCAGAGGCTTGGTGGCCTAGCTCAGGATATAGAGATACCACAGTGGAAATGGGAGATGATTAATATGGATTTCGTAGTAGCTTTTTTTTTGACACATACCGTAAACATGATTCAATTTGGACTATTGTAGACAAAGTCTGCCCATTTCCTACCAGTAAAGACGACAGATTCCACAGAGCAGTATGCGCAGTTGTACATCAAAGAAATAGTCCAATTGCATAGTACTCCAATTTCAATCATATCCGATAGAGGCCTTCAGTTCACAGCACATTTTTGGAAGGCATTTCAGGAAAGATTAGGTACCAAGGTCAATTTGAGCACCGCTTTCCATCCACAGACTGATGGTCAGGTAGAAAAGACCATTCAGACTCTCGAAGATATGTTGCGAGCATATGTTATAGATTTTGGAGGTAATTGGGATGATCACATGCCACTTATATAATTTGCTTACAATAACAGCTATCAGGCCAACATTTGTATGGATCCTTATGAAGCGTTATATGGGCGAAGATGTAGGTATCCAGTGGGTTAGTTTGAACCAGCAAAGGTGTCGTTGATTGGTCTAGAGTTTGTTTGTGAGGCCTTGGAGAAATCCCAACTAATCAGAGAATGAATGAAAGCGACTCAAAGTCGTCAAAAGTCCTATTCTGACAAGAGGCATCTTGACTTAGAGTTCATAGTTGGTGATAAGGTGTTTTTGAAAGTTTCGCCAATGAAAAGAGTTATGAGGTTCGGTAAGAAAGGGAAACTTAGTCCTAGGTTTATCGGGCCTTACGAGATTATAGAAAAGAAGGGAAAAGCGGCTTATGAACTAGCGTTGCCCATTGAATTGTCCTCTGTTCAGCCTTTCTTTCATGTGTCTATGCTTAGAAAGTATATTAATGATGAGTCGCATATAATACCTGCCGATACCATAGAAATTAAAGAAGACTTGACTAATGAAGTGGCACCTATAGAAATTTCTGATAGGCAAGTAAGAAAGTTGAGAACAAAATATATAACATCGGTAAAAGTTTTGTGGAGTAATCATGATTCAAAAGAGGCTACATGGGAGGTCGAGAAAGATATGAGGAAAAAGTATCCTTATTTATCTTAGTAACAAGGTATGTGAACCTAGGTTTGTCTTGGCATTTATATTTCAGTTATTAAATACAAGTTAGCAAATGTTTATGTCTTTGCTAGATTATACTTAGTTGTTAAAGTAGTTTAGTTTCTGTCAGAGTATAATTAGTTATTAAATAATTCAGTACCATGCCAGACATTCAATTCATTATAGTGATTTACTTTTGTTGAAGTGTTGTGCTTCAGATTTTGGTTGGTTATTGTGGTACCTCCTTGCCGGAGTGTGAGTAATTAATTTATGAGTTGTGTATGGTGCCCATGAATGGACTGTTATGGTATATTTGGTTGTTGTTGGTGTAGTTGTGGTATTAGTGACAAGGATTCTTTTTTTTTTTTGGATAGTCCAATTTACAACGGAGACTCTACCGGAATTTTTGAAAATTTAGGAAGTTGGCCAAAATATTGAATCCCTTGGGAAAGTGAGTAGAGCTAAGAAAACTTAAGAAATTCAAGGACTTAAGGAATGATTGTTAGCTTAGGACTAAGGCCCTAGCAACATTCGAGGACAAATATTTTATAGGTGGAAAGATTAAAACACTCCTCAAATCTATAAAAGTTTCAAGATACACCAAATATAGAATTTTTTTTTATCTTGCCTTGAGTGCATTAAAATTATACTTCTTTTACGGATTTAAATCCTTGTGATTGACTTTTGAGTTTCTCTATTTATAAATAATTGGATATACAATTAGGGAATATTAATAATTTTAATATTATTAATTATTAAAAAGTGGGTATCATTAATTAATAGATAAGTCAAAACAAAGCAAAAAAAGAAGAATCAATAAAACAGAAAGGGGGGGAGGGGGAAGGGGGAACAAGCCTAAAAGCCTATAAAGGTCTTTTGGAAGGAAAAATTAAAAATCCTTATACGAAAACAGAACAAGCATTTTGTTCATTCTCACAAAACAAGAACCACGAAATAGAGATTGCTTACTCACGCAGGCAACGGGAAGTTCTAGGTTTCTTTACAAATCAATAATTCTTGAACTCAGGTATATAAAATTTCATATTCTCAATTATCCTACAGTATAAGAATTGGATAGTTAATTCCTTTCTTTCTCTGTATCAACAGTAAGTTCAATATTTAGGTGTAAAACTTTAAAATTAATTAAAATGCACTGGTTGTTGTAGAATCGATTGTTTGAGGGGTATAAATTGGAACGGAACCTACGTATTGGCTCGAGGAGTTTTGAGGTGAGTGTATATAACCCTTTCCTAAACTGGTTCTACTCAATAAAACATGCCCACAAAGTGTTTTGTGAGAAAGCACGGGAGAAAATTCATTCATTAATATAACGCAATATGAAGAGCAGCTTGATTATCACACATCAGTTCTATCTTGCTTATTTCTCCGAAGTTCAACTCCTTGAGCAACTGCTTGACCAAACTAGCTCACACGTTTCCATAGCCATGGCCCGATATTCGGCTTCGACGCTAGATCGAGCAACTACATTCTGTTTCTTGCTCTTCCAAGAGACCAAATTACCTCCTACTAGAACACAATATCCAGACGTAGAGCGTCAATCAAAAGGTGATCCTGCCCTATCAGCATCTGTGTACCCAACAATCTGCTCGTGGACTCGATCCTCGAATAGTAATCCTTTGCCTGGAGCTGACTTTATATACCGAAGAATGCCAATAATTGCATCCCAGTGACTATCATAGGGAGAATATATAAACTAACTTACAACACTCACCGGAAAAGAAATGCCAGGTCTAGTCACTGTGAGGTAATTCAATTTGCCAACCAACATCCTACATCTCGTGGAATATCTAAGAGGCTCCCTTGTCCATGCAGAAGCTTAGCATTCGGATCCATAGAAGTGTCAACAGGTCTGTAGCACATTATTCCAGTCTCCTCAAGAATGTCTAAGGCATACTTCCGCTATGAAATAACAATATCTAAGCTAGACTGAGCGACCACAATACCTAGAAAATACTTCAATCTGCCCAGATCCTTAGTTTGGAAGTGCTGAAAGAGATGCTGCTTCAGATTATACCATCCCGATCATTGCCAGTAATAACAATATCATCAACATAAACCACCAGATAAATACACATTAGGAGCAGAATGCAGATAAAACACAGAGTGATCAGCTTCATTACGAGTCATGTCGAACTCCTGAATAACCGTGTTGAAATTACCAAACTAAGCTCGAGGGGACTGTTTCAAACCATATAGTGACCTGCGCAATTAGCATACAAGACCACTACACTCCCCCTGAGCAGCAAAACCAAGTGGTTACTCCATATAAAATTCTTCCTCAAGATCACCGTGGAGAAAAGCATTCTTAATGTCTAACTGATAAAGAGGCCAATGACGTACAACAGCCATGGACAAAAAGAGACGAACAGATGCTACTTTAGCCACGGGAGAGAAAGTGTCACTACAGTCAAACCTCTCTATAACGGCCTTGTTTGTTCCGAATATTTTTGGATGTTATAGCAAAGTGCTATTATAGAGAACATATATTATAACATAACATAAAATTGATTCCGGAAAAACTAGGCTGTTATAGTAAAATGTTGTTACATATGAATGTTGTTATAGAGAGGTCTGACTGTATAATCAAGCCCAAAAATCTGAGTGTATCCTTTTGCAACAAGACAAGCCTTAAGCCTATCAACCTGGCCATCTGAGCCGACTTTGACTGCATAAACCCAACGACAACCAACAGTAGACTTACCTGAAGGAAGAGGAACATGCTCCCAAGTGTCACTCGCATGCAAAGCAAACATCTCGTCAATCATAGCTTGTCGCCATCCTGGATGAGATAGTGCCTCACATGTAGACTTAGGGATAGAAATAGTGGCCAAAGATGATATAAAAGAAGAATGAGGTGATGACAGACGATGATAACTTAAACTGACATAATATGGATTAGGATTAAGTATAGATCGTACACCTTTGCAGAGTGTAGTTGGTTGACTAAGAAGAGACAAGTCAGCAGTAGGTGCAGAATTTGATGCAGAACGTGAATCACCTAGGCCTAATGCTGGACGTGGACGACGATGATAAGTCAAGAGTGGTAGATCTGTAGAAGGTTGAACTGGACTAGGTGGTGGAACTGGAGCTATAGGTGGTGTAATTGAAGCTTTAGGTGGTGGAGCTGAAGCTATAGGTAGTGGAGCTGCAACTAGAGTTGTAGGTGGTAGAGCTGGAGTTGGAGAGGAAGATGAATGGGAAATAGTGACTGAATCTCCAAAAGATGAAACTGGTAGCACCTCAGAAATATCTAAGTAATTACCTGGACCTATGAAGTATGATTGGGTTTAAAAGAAGGTAACATCACCGGACATAAGGTACCGCTGGAGGTCAGGAGAATAGCATCGATACCCCTATTGCATTCTCGAGTAACCCAAAAATACGCACTTAAGAGCACGAGGAGCTAACTTATCTTTTCCTGGAGTAAGGTTATGAACAAAACACGTGCTTCTAAAGATACGAGTGGAAGAGAGAATAAAGGTAAGTGGGGAAACAGGACAGAGAATGGAACTTGATTCTGGATAACTGAAGATGGGCATACAATTAATAAGACAGCAAGATGTAAAAAATGCACCCCCCCCCCCCCCCCAAAAAAAAACACAATGGAACATGAGATTGCATGAGTAGGGTATGAGCAGTTTCAATAAGATGTCTGTTCTTTCTTTCAGCTACCCCATTTTGTTGAGATGTGTACGGACCAGATGTTAGATGAATAATCCCATGAGGGTTCATAAACTATTGAAATGAGGAAGACAAATACTCCAGGGCATTATCACTACGAAATGTGCGGATAGAAACCCCAAATTGATTTTGAATTTCAGCATGGAAGGTCTGGAAAATAGAAAACAACTCAGATCGATTTTTCATCAAAAATATCCAAGTGCACCTAGAATAATCATCAATGAAACTGACAGAAGTAGCGGGATCCCAAGGTAGAACTGACCCGACTAGGACCCCAAACATCTAAATAGACTAAAGTAAAAGGTGACTTTGCTCGATTATGAGGACGCCGAGGGAAATGGGAGCGGGTATGCTTACCGAGCTGACATGACTCACACTCTAGAGTGGACATGTGAGATAAACCAGTACCATTTTCTGAAGTTTTTACAAACTGGGATATCCCAACTATTTATGTAATAAATCTGGTGAATCGTAACATGACAACTTGTTGAAGGAAGACAAGATGTGAGTCCATGTGATTTTGCAAGGATAAGGTAATAAAGTCCATCCGATTCACGCCCGGTACCAATGATCCGCCCTGTACTGCATTCCTGTATAAAAACAAGGTCATCAAGAAATAAAATAGAGCATTTAAGTGATTTGGCTAAGCGACTAACGGCTATGAGATTAAGAGGACTACCGTAAACATAAAGAACTGAATCTAAAGGTAACGAAGGAAGTGGACTTGCTTGACCTATTCTAGTTGCCATAGTTTGAGATCAGTTGGCCATTGTGACTGTTGGAAAAGATTGAGAATATGAAATAGTACTGAAAAGAGATTTGTTACCAAAATATGACCAGATGCACCTGAATCAATGATCCAAGACTCAGAGGTTGAAGATTGGGAGACACAAGTCACACTACTATCTGTTTGAACAACGGAAGCTATCCCTGAAGATGTATGTTTACATGCTTTGTACTGAAGGAACTCAATATAATCCGGTAAAGAAACCATCTGGATTGGATTCAATGGATTGTGAGTTAAAGGCTTCTGATACATATGCCATTATAGTGTTGCGCCGAAAAAGCAAAAGATTTCTGGAAATTACTGTTCATGCCGAAAAATCACTGTTCATGCCGGAAAAATATAAAAGTGGTCGGAATTTGATTTAAATTGGATGCGTATGCTCGGATTTACAAGGAGAAGACACTACCCAAAAGAAGTTTTCCCAAATTCTGGCCAGAAACTGCCTCACGCGCCGGCGTGTGGACGTCGGAGCTTCGCCGGAGAAATTCTTCCGGCGGCGCATGAGGGCGCGTGCATCCTTTTCTGTCGGTGATTTTTTAATGGGTTGGTCGTCGAGATCTAATCTACTTCCTGGTGGTGTTAATTTTTGCACAACACTAACGGATAGTGACTTTTTTACTTGCGGCAGACCTGTGTTTGCCGGAGAAAGACTTTCGGTTGACTGATTTCTCTTCACGGAGTCGCTGGAAATAATGCACAGCGATAAATCTCTCACCATTGCTCTGATACCATGTGAGAAACCACAGGAGAAAATATTCATTCATTAAAGTGTTATACAATGCCCTATTTATATACAGTGATTACATAATAATAGGTATCTACTTCCCGATGTGGGATACTATACATGACTAACTACTTAGCATGTTTGATAAAATATTTTAAAGAGTCAACATGTGCTTAATTGGAACGAGTGAATACAAGTTGATTAAGTATATTCTAGTTAAAGCTTATATATTTTACTCGAGAAGTATAATCGTCTATTTTCCATATTTTTATGCTTTATTACATGTTAAAGTTTCAAGAGTTAGATAGAACTTTTAATAATACCTTGAGTAATTTTATTCCATTCTTATGCTATGCATACACTCAAGAATATTATTATGGATAATGAAAGATCACTTTCAAACAAGATTTAGACTTGAAAAGTCACAAGAAGAAGTTTTAGAAAGATGAAATTTTTGGGAGTATCCTCTATTTTGAGAAGGGGTCATCGTCTAGGCCGAGGGTCCTGAGCAAGACGTTGACTTCTTGAAACTACTTGTGCCAAAGTTGGAGCACACGAGCCGAGGGTCTTGTTGGTGAGAATTTACCTAGCCAGGCTAAGGTATCATACATGAGCGCTGAGAATCATGAAGCGATTGGCACCTCGTGGATTGGGCTTATTCGATCAAGTTGGGATCGAACCCGTACCGATCACACAGTGACTAAGACAGAAATAAGTCAAGATAGTTGGAACTCCCAAAGCACAAAGTGAAGTATTTTTTTTAGATAAGAAAGAAAATGAAAAGAATTTTTTTTAGAATATTCATAAATCGTCGTTATGCAATTATTTTTAGAATTGTTCGTAGAAGCTTTATGTTTTCCATGCATTTAGAATCTTTGCTTGTAATGTATATTTTATTAAAATTTCATCCCATGTCGTTGAGGCTCACTGAGTATAATGGATGGTACTGATGTTCTCTTTTGGGAACTTGCGTTGGTTTGCGGTACAAAGTAGGAACCGGTTTTGCAGGTGAGCAGGCTACGGGTTAGGACTTCCCTCACTTCCAGTGCTATTGGTGAGCTCCGCTTTTGTTCTTGGAGTACTCCTTTGAGTCGTTATTTTTTAGTTATTTCTTTGTTTACTTGGAGAACTGGCCAGGAAATCTCATGTCCTGAGCAATGTGTCAGTTTATCAATAGAGGCTTCACAGTCGGTGGGTTAAGATTCAAGTGTTTTTGATAATAACTTTGCAGTATTTCAGTAGTTATTACGAATAAAGTTTTGGAGTTGGTTTATGTTAGATATTCAAATTAATTAAAAGTATTATGGTTAAGGTGCCTTCTTGCATATAAAGTTTGAGGTTATAATAATTTTTATAAGCGCAAATGGTTCGCTCGGTCAAATTTAGCGACCAGGTGTCGGTCACGGCTTGTTCAGAAAATCGGTTGCGACAATCTTCTATCAATTAGGATATTTTTCCAATGAAAACCTTGAGATTCGGTATATATGAAGCCGTTTGCAACAAATTATATGTGATATAAAAATAAATTGCAACCACAATATAAATATGAAGAAATATAATTTTATTCATAAAAAGACGCGGGTACAATTTTGTTTATCCCCTTGATTCTTCTCTCCTGATTATCTCCGTGATTCGAGGGCTAGAAAAACGTGTTTCTAGAACGTAGGATGTTGCGGGCTTCCATGGATTTATTTGATATCCATGAAGTATGTTGTGGATCTTCTTGAAGTATTTGATTATCAAGAATTATCCGGCCACCTCTTATCTCTTTGTGAATATCCCGTGAGTTTATGGGATCTCTGAGATGATCTCCATTTTTGAGATGCCTCTTCAAAGGGAATATGTGACCCTTTTTATAGCTTTGATTTAGGGTTAGGGTAGAGTAACTTCCAAGAAACCCTAATAGACTCCTAGGAATTCAAGAGTCCTGTAGTATCTTTAATTTAGGATTTGGCTTGATCCCTTAAAATTTCGATGTCTACAAATGCCCCCTACTTCAAGGTTTGTTGGGTGTAGACTTAACAAGCCACAGAGACGAAGCTTGAAGTACATGTAGAGCCAACAATCTTATGTTGAGACTCTTGCTTGATAATGCAGGCGATAGTTGTACTTCTGGCAATTCTCGGGATGCAGTTGAACTTTTGAATAGAAAGAAATTTCTATTCCTTACTCCAATAAAATAGAGACTTGCTAATAAACCTTTCAGCTTAAGCCACGTGAGATTATCATGCCATGTTATGTTATTTTAATCTCCATTCCTTGCTTTTGCATTTGCCTTTTTCTGTTTCCAAGTAGTATTGGAATTTGCCTTTTGACATGCACTTGTAAACAAAAACGTTGTCCCAGCTCCAAAGGAAATTAGGATCCTCCCTCTTCCTCAATATCTTGTAATTTAAGTCGTTTACGTAACTAACTCTTTGGCATAATCCAAGTTGAAAACAAAGTATACATCCCACATTTGAGACACTGTACAAAGACAGGATCTGATGTACTACTATACTTGCACTTCGTGAATTCTTGTGCAACATATAGTTNCGCGGCAGGACGCAGAAACTTCAAGGACCAGAGTGTCAAGTCGGGAAAACTTGGTGTAAAACCCTTATAAGATGTAGAAATTCGACCACATTTGGGTAGACTTGTTTTGGAGAATACTTTTGCAAGATACACAAGTGTGAGAGATCATCCAAAAATATCATAGTTCTTTATCTCTTCTTTTTCTTGCTATTTTTCGATTATGAATATTTTCGTAGTTTATCCTTACGTTGTTATGAGTAGCTAAATACTTTAGTCTAAGGATTTGATGGAACCTATTGAAGGATGAACTTCTTGATTATGTTAATATAGTTTGCCAGTTAATCTCTATTTGTTCAAATACGTGTTTGTTGTAGTCAATTGACAGGATCCTCAATTAGCTGTGCCTATTTAGTGTGCATAACTCGGAAGAGAGTGCATATTTAGGTAATTGTTGCACAACACCACTCCCAAAGTATAAGAGGGATCTATAACTGCGGGTTTAAAGGCGGGATTAGGGATAACGAAGCCTTGGGTGCAATCTAAAGTGAGCTGTAATAAACAAAGTCAGCTAGCGTATCTCGGGAGAGTGCGTCTAGTAAATTATCGTGATTACTCGGGAGAGATTTATGGTAAAAAGAGTGCTCATGATTGATAGAGATGGTTTGGTGAATCTATATGAAACATAACCGGAAGGGATTCCATCAATAGGGGAAATCACTACCTTAGAACCTTCTCATTATTGTTTACAACCCAAGCATATTTGGTTTACAGCTGTTTATTTACTTTCAGTCTTAGTTATTAGAAATACCATCAACTATTGTTTACAACGTTTGGGGAAGTTGATTATAAAGAATTTAGTAAGTCCAACAAAAGTAATTGATAGGTTAATTCTCTGTGGATTCGACTCCGGGCATAAATACTCAGGTTATATTTGCAACGTCCGCGTGTCCTTTTGTAAGGCATAGTTGGGCGTGATCAAATTTTGGCGCCGTTGCCGGGAATTAACGGTGTTATCAATTACAATTGAAAGAAGTACAAATATTCTTAGAGTAGTCAGTTTTCTCTATACCCAATTTTTACATTGAAATTTTAACGTTTGTTGACTGGGTTGCACAGGTGCATGCCTAGAAACTCATCGAGAACTGGTGAAGTATTTGAAGCATTATCAGATCCCGAGAAAGTTTTCAAGGCTTTGAATCGAGCCAACCGGAAAAACAAACAACAAACAACAACTGCACAATTCGAAACAATCATGGGAGATCACGAGGAAAACCCAGGAGTTCCAATAGTGCCAGAGGCTGCTCTCTATGACTGGGCACAACCCACAGCTGAGAATCTATCCACAGCGATAGTAGTCCCGCAGATACAGGCTGAGTCATTCCAAATCACAAATAACATGCTGCACTTGTTGCAGAATAAGGGACTATTTTCGGGGTCACAAGTTGAAGATCCTCAGCAGCACTTGAAGAATTTCTTGTCTATCTGCAAAACCCAAAGGCAACCCAATGTAACTCCGGAAGCAATCAAGCTGTTATTGTTTCCATTCTCAGTGACAGGAGCTGCCCAAACCTGGCTAAATTCACTCCCCATAAATTCTATAGCAACGTGGGAAGAACTAGTGAAGCAATTCCACAACAAGTTCCACCCACCCAACAAGACGGCTCAACAAATTGATGAGATTTTGAGCTTTAAACAGAGATCGATGGAAACATAGCATGAAATATGGGAGCGTTTTAAAGGGATGCTGGTCATTTGTCCACACCATGGTGTTCCAGATCTAATGTTGGGGCAACGGTTTTACATGGGATTGTCAGATAGCATAAAGAACATTGTTGATGCTTCAGCTGGTGGGGCATTCTTGAGCAAAACATGGAGAGAGGGCCAGAGTCTGATTGACAAGATGGCACAGAATTCGGGGTGGATAACCAGAAATGCACCTATCACTCCAGTGGTGCACTCAGTGCCTTTAGATCCATCCAATTCTATGGCTGAAAATATGGCCACCTTATTGACACAGATGAGCATACTCACCAAAAAGGTGGAAGAGTCAGGGCAGAAACAGCAGGTACATATTGTTGATACTACTAATGGGGGCTTGTGCACATCTTGCATTAGTCAGCCAGTTGGTAACCAGTGGAACGCAGAACACGATCATCATCACTACCCTGAAGACATGAACTATGTGTCTAATTATGGCGGCCAAAGACAGGGTGGTCAGAATTGGGGTCAACAAAATCAGCATTACAGGCCAGCACAGCCACAGTTCAACACTGGGAACATGGGAGGTATGAGAGCCCCCAACAATATGGCACATTACCCAAGACCACAGGGATACAATAATCAAAATCAGCAGCAGGGGTATCACCCGCCTCAGCAGCAGCATGGTGGAAGGCAGGAAGATGGGTTTGCTAGGCTTGAAGCAATGATGCAACAGGTTATTGGATCTAATGCAAAAATTACTGAGAGAGTCGATGCACATGATGCAGCAATCAAAAATATTGAGGTACAGGTGGGCCAAATTTCGATGTCTCTGAACAATCGTCCTCATGGGACACTACCTGCAGACACCCAGATAAACCCAAAAGATCAGGGGCGGAAATAGCAGATGGCGGTGAGCCTACGTAATGGCAGAGATCTGGATGTAGAGCAAGAAAGGGCTCGAGAAGCTAGACAGGCTGAGACACTCATACCAGTGCCCTTTGAGCTGGATGAATCAACGAAACTAACAGAGGTGACAGTCCAGCCTACTCAAGAAGAAAATACCATTCAGAAAGAGACCGAGAAAGAAGCTGAAACAGTCCAGGAGCCAATAGTTGATGTAGCAGCTGATAAAGATCAGTCCCAATTGATTGGGAAGAAGAGACCTCCTGCACCCTTCGCTCAGAGGCTGGCTAAGTACAAAAAGGAGGAGCAATACAAGAAGTTCTTTGAAATGCTAAAGCAAATCCAGGTAAATATACCATTGATTGAAGCTTTGAAGGAGATGCCTGGGTATGCAAAACTGATGAAGGACTTGATGTCCCGGAAGTTTGATTTTCAAGACTTGGCCACAATTACTCTTACTCAGACCTGTAGTGCAGTGGTAACTAGACCGATTGCGGAAAAGCTGTCTGACCCAGGGAGCTTTACAATTCCATGCACTATTGGTAATTTTGCTTTTGCTAAGG
The DNA here is from genome assembly GCF_001879085.1 of Nicotiana attenuata. NCBI lineage: Eukaryota > Viridiplantae > Streptophyta > Magnoliopsida > Solanales > Solanaceae > Nicotiana > Nicotiana attenuata. The sequence continues at coordinate 233,766 of NW_017670306.1, forward strand.
CACTGTGTGATCTAGGGGCCAACATCAATCTTATGCCCCTGGCAATTTATAAGAGGCTGGGTATTGGAAGAGCTAGACCCACCTCTATGTTATTGCAGCTGGCTGACAGGACTGTGAAACGACCCTCTGGTATCCTGGATGATGTGCTGATTCAGGTAGGGAAATTTGTGTTCCCTGCAGATTTTGTGATCATAGATTGCAAGGTGGATGAAGAGATTCCCATAATTTTGGGAAGACCGTTCCTGGCCACGGGGAGAGCTCTAATTGATTATGAGACTGGGGAGCTCAAGATGAGACTAAACGATGAAGAAATAACATTCAATATGCAGAAATCTACGAGGCGACCAAGTGAATTCGCCAATTGCTCTCTTATTGATGCCGTAGATGTAATTGTAGAGACTGACGATGAAAGGGTGACTATTGAGGACCCCTTTGCTGCATGTTTAATGAATTTGGATGAGGTAAATGAAGAGGATCTGGCGGAATAGGTGTTGGCGCTAGGGGTAGAGGGTTCTGGGATAGGACTCTAGAATTTGAGCCCTTGCACTTGGAAAATCGAGAAACTCCTAGGGGTGTGCATTCGATTTTGACCCTTATCGATAATTACTTATCGATTATCGATTTGTACATATGCTTATCGTTATCGTTTCAATAAGGTTTCGATTTTTCGATTTCGATTTATCGATTTTGGGGGCTTATTGATTCGGTTATCGATTACACCAATAAGAAAATTTGCGGGATTCCACGGAAAGTATATCGCTATAAACGCGCCTAACTAATATGGACAAAAAGAAGCTAAAATAAGACGAACACCATTTATAATATAAAAATTGTGTCAACAAGCACATGCAACAAAACTAAAGTAAGGGATCAAATGTATGCCACCAACACTCCAACGGTATAAAAAAACAAAACAAAACAAAACACATCATCACGGCTAATTCTGTTTTCCATTAATTTGAACTTCATTCCCTTGATCTTTAGATATGATCATTCCTTAAATGTGGTAGAGGAAATAATAGGGTAAGGGACTTAGGGTAAAGGAAAGGGTATAGATTAGGGAAAATAATATTGTATAGCCGCTTTCAAAATAGTAGCGGAATATATATACATTCTGTATGTTATATTAATCTACACAAATAAGTAATTACTCATTTAACAAGTGTCTACAGTCTAGGGGTGTGCATTCGATTTATCGATTCAATTTTGAGCCTTATCGATAATTACTTATCGATTATCGATTTGTACATATGCTTATCGTTATCGTTTCAATAAGGTTTCGATTTTTTCGATTTCGATTTCGATAACAAATAATCGATTCGATTTATAAATAAACTGATTCGAATGCACACCCCTGGAAACTCCTCCAGCCAAGCCATCAATCAAAGAACCACCAAAGCTGGAGTTAAAGCCATTGCCCGCCCATCTCAGGTATGAATTTCTTGGACCTAACTCCACATTATCTGTTATTATCTCATCTAGTTTGTTAGATGTGCAGGCTCAACAGCTGTTGCTGGTACTTAAGGAGTGCAAGACTGCCATTGGGTGGACCATGGCAGACATAAAGGGGATCAGCCCCACCTACTATATGCACAAAATTCTACTGGAAGAGGGACACAAACCTTCCAGGGAACAACCAAAGAAGGCTGAACCCCAATATTAAGGAAGTGGTGAAGAAAGAAGTAATCAAGTGGTTAGATGGAGGAATCATTTTCCCAATCTCTCACAGCAGCTGGGTTAGCCCAGTTCAATGTGTTCCTAAAAAGGGTGGCATGACGGAGTTAAGAATGATAACAATGAACTGATCTCTACAAGAACCGTCACGGGCTGGAGAATTTGCATGGACTATCCAAAGTTAAATCTAGCCACCCGGAAAGACCACTTCACACTTCCCTTCATTGATCAGATGTTAGACAGATTGGCAGGTAGGTCACATTTCTGTTTTCTGGATGGGTACTCAGGGTACAATCAGATCTCCATTGCACCGGAGGACAGAGAGAAGACCTCTTTAACTTGCCCGTATGGCATTTATGCCTTTCGGAGGATGCCCTTTGGCCTATGCAACGCACCCGTCACTTTCCAACGGTGCATGATGGCCATATTCACTGACATGGTAGAGGATATAATAGAGGTGTTCGTGGATGACTTCTCAGTGGTGGAGAACTCATTTGATGAGTGCCTGATAAATCTAACTCGTGTGCTGAAACGGTGTATCGAGAATAACCTGGTTCTGAATTGGGAGAAGTGCCACTTTATGGTACAAGAGGGCATAGTCTTGGGACACCGGGTGTCAAGCAAAGGAATTGAGGTAGGTCGTGCTAAGGTAGATGTGATAGCAAAGCTACCCCCTCCAACTTCAGTCAAAGCAATCCGAAGCTTCCTCGGGCACGCCGGTTTCTATCGACGATTCAAAAAAGACTTCTCAAAAATTGCCAACCCTCTCTGTAAGTTGTTAGAAAAAGATCACCCTTTCTTGTTTTCTGATGATTGCAGGGTAGCATTCGAGGAGCTGAAAAAGAGGCTGGTCATAGCACCTATCATAGTTGCCCCCGACTGGGAGCAACCATTCAAACTCATGTGTGATGCTAGTGACTACGCAGTGGGGGCAGTGCTGGGACAGTGGAAGACAAGCTGATGCATCCAATATACTATGCTAGTAGAACGCTGAGTGGAGCCCAGCTGAACTACACTGTCACTAAGAAGGAGATGTTGGCTGTGGTGTTTGCTTTCGACAAGTTCAGATCGTATCTGATTGGGTCTAAGGTAATTGTATACACTGACCATGCAGCTCTCAGGTACTTGATTGAGAAGAAGGAGTCTAAGTCGCGCCTGATTCGTTGGGTGTTGCTACTGCAAGAATTCGACCTTGAAATTCGTGACAGTAAGGGCACAGAGAATCAAGTCGCTGATCATCTATCTCGACTTGAGGGAGCTGAAAATGCGGTTGAGGTTGAGGACATTCTGGAAACTTTTCCAGACGAGCAGCTGCTCGCTACTAGTCTTGAGGAAGCGCCATGGTATGCAGACTTTGCTAATTGCCTGGCCAGTGGTATAGTTCCTTATGACCACTCATCTGTCCAAAGAAAAAAGTTTTATCGTGATAGCCGCATGTATTATTGGGACGAGCCTTATCTGTTTAGAATATGTGTTGACAATATGATCCGGAGGTGTGTCCCCGAGATAGAACAATCTTCTTTTTTGCAGGCTTGTCACGCATCAGCATATGGAGGACACTTTGGAGGGGTCAGGACAGCTGCGAAAGTGCTTGAGGCCGGATTCATTTTGCCAATAGTGTTTAGAGATGTGCACCTATGGGTGAAGGGCTGCAATGAATGTCAGCGAACTGGGAACATCTCCCGTCGCCACGAGATGCCCATGAACTCGATTCAAGAGGTGGAAGTGTTTGATGTCTGGGGGATTGACTTCATGGGTCCCTTCGTCAGCTCCTTTGGCAATAAATACATACTTGTTGCTGTGGATTACGTGTCCAAGTGGGTAGAAGCTACTGCGTTGCCCACTAATGATGCAAGAGTAGTGGTGGGATTTTTGAAAAAGAATATATTCACCCGATTTGGGACACCAAGAGCGATTATTAGTGACGGAGGCACTCACTTCTGTAATAGAGCCTTTGAGAAGTTGCTTGCAAAGTATGATGTACGCCACAAGGTGGCCACCCCTTATCACCCGCAAACTAGTGGGCAGGTTGAAGTATCCAACAGAGAGATAAAGAGTGTGTTAACTAAGACGGTGAACGCCACAAGAACTGATTGGGCGAGAAAGCTAGATGATGCACTCTGGGCCTACAGAACTGCTTTTAAAACACCAATTGGCATGTCACCATATAAGTTGGTGTTTGGAAAGGCATGTCACCTGCCAGTGGAACTTGAACATAAAGCGTGGTGGGCATTGAAGCAGCTGAACTTAGATATTGAGGCCGCAGGCACAAGTAGAATCATTGACTTGCATGAGCTTGACGGGTTCAGACACCTTGCTTTTGAGAGCACAAGATTGTATAAGGAAAGAATGAAGAGGTTACACGACCAGAACATTGTTGAGCGACATTTCAAACCCGGGGACATGGTATTGCTCTATAACTCAAGATTACGGCTGTTCCCTGGTAAGCTTAAGTCAAGATGGTCTGGACCGTTTCGAGTGATTAAAGTATTCCCTTCAGGTGCTGTAGAGATTGCCGCAGAGAAAGACTCTCGTACATTTAGAGTCAATGGGCAGAGATTGAAACTATATGTAGGCATGAACGAACCAAAGGAAGGGTCTGAGATCCACTTGACTGAACCTCAGAGTTCGAGCGAGCCTTGAATGCGCTCANTTCTGTTTCCAAGTAGTATTGGAATTTGCCTTTTGACATGCACTTGTAAACAAAAACGTTGTCCCAGCTCCAAAGGAAATTAGGATCCTCCCTCTTCCTCAATATCTTGTAATTTAAGTCGTTTACGTAACTAACTCTTTGGCATAATCCAAGTTGAAAACAAAGTATACATCCCACATTTGAGACACTGTACAAAGACAGAGTCTGATGTACTACTATACTTGCACTTCGTGAATTCTTGTGCAACATATAGTTATAAGTGCAATTAGAAAATCAAGAAAGCAATTTTTCCTAGGACATTCCAGTAAATTGGACTCATCATCATTGAAAGGCGAAAGCTTTCCAAACACGAGCAGTAGAAACTAACCGTCCTTGTCCAATGATGTTGCGATGCTTTAAATCTGCTACACCAAGTTTTCACTTCTATACACTGGCAGGAATCATTCATTGACTTCATATTCTCCTTCCAATATGTGGCTTTGCGACTTGATGTGTCTCTCTTGCCATTGTGCGGCTTTGTTGAAGGATCACTTTTCTAAGTTTGCGGCTTTCACAAGGAACGTGGCGCGTCTTTCTTACAGTTTTATGGCTTGGATGAGAAACCACTTGCATAGAGAATGATAATAGGTGAATTAGACTATAATTAGGCCCTAAAGAACCACCTTTTTGTATAGCTTTATGGTAAAAAAAATGATAACCAAATGCTCTGATTAGTGCTTTTCATGCTTTGCAGGCTATATCAACCAAAAGAAGTCTGTGGAGTACTTTTGGGATCAATTACGGAGAAAAGGAGGCCAATCATACAATACCCACAAAGTGCACCAAGCGAAGGGACAAAACCAGAACTGAAGCTGGCTTGCCGCTGTCCGGGCGTAACTGCGGTAGGACCGCGGCAGAACATTGCTGCAGATTCAGAGGACCATTCTGGCTGCGGTCCTGGCGTAACCGCGGTGGGACCGCGGCAGGACGCAGAAACTTCAAGGACCAGAGTGTCAAGTCGGGAAAACTTGGTGTAAAACCCTTATAAGATGTAGAAATTCGACCACATTTGGGTAGACTTGTTTTGGAGAATACTTTTGCAAGATACACAAGTGTGAGAGATCATCCAAAAACATCATAGTTCTTTATCTCTTCTTTTTCTTGCTATTTTTCGATTATGAATATTTTCGTAGTTTATCCTTACGTTGTTATGAGTAGCTAAATACTTTAGTCTAAGGATTTGATGGAACCTATTGAAGGATGAACTTCTTGATTATGTTAATATAGTTTGCCAGTTAATCTCTATTTGTTCAAATACGTGTTTGTTGTAGTCAATTGACAGGATCCTCAATTAGCTGTGCCTATTTAGTGTGCATAACTCGGAAGAGAGTGCATATTTAGGTAATTGTTGCACAACACCACTCCCAAAGTATAAGAGGGATCTATAACTGTGGGTTTAAAGGCGGGATTAGGGATAACGAAGCCTTGGGTGCAATCTAAAGTGAGCTGTAATAAACAAAGTCAGCTAGCGTATCTCGAAAGAGTGCGTCTAGTAAATTATCGCAATTACTCGGGAGAGATTTATGGTAAAAAGAGTGCTCATGATTGATAGAGATGGTTTGGTGAATCTATATGAAACATAACCGGAAGGGATTCCATCAATAGGGGAAATCACTACCTTAGAACCTTCTCATTATTGTTTACAACCCAAGCATATTTGGTTTACAGCTGTTTATTTACTTTCAGTCTTAGTTATTAGAAATACCATCAACTATTGTTTACAACGTTTGGGGAAGTTGATTATAAAGAATTTAGTAAGTCCAACAAAAGTAATTGATAGGTTAATTCTCTGTGGATTCGACTCTGGGAATAAATACTCAGGTTATATTTGCAACGTCCGCGTGTCCTTTTATAAGGCATAGTTGCGTGATCAGAGAACAAGAGAGATGGTTCCCCCGGAGGACTCATCCAAGCCACTATCCTAGAGCATGCGTCGAGTGATTGGGCCAGCATAACGGCAATTAGTAGATTTTTTTTGCCAATAGTTGTTGATTTTGAAACTTGTAGTTTCTGATTTACAAGAGGAAGAGATGAAGGGCAGAACTGGTCCCACTGGGCGTGCCAATTTGTTTCCAACAAATTATATGTGATACAAAAATAAATTGCAACCACAATATAAATATGAAGAAACATAATTTTATTCATAAAAAGACGCGGGTACAATTTTGTTTATCCCCTTGATTCTTCTCTCCTGATTATCTCCGTGATTCGAGGGCTAGAACAACGTGTTTCTCGAACGTAGGATGTTGCGGGCTTCCATGGATTTATTTGATATCCATGAAGTATGTTGTGGATCTTCTTGAAGTATTTGATTATCAAGAATTATCCGGCCACCTCTTATCTCTTTGTGAATATCCCGTGAGTTTATGGGATTTCTGAGATGATCTCCATTTTTGAGATGCCTCTTCAAAGGGAATATGTGACCCTTTTTATAGCTTTGATTTAGGGTTAGGGTAGAGTAACTTCCAAGAAACCCTAATAGACTCCTAGGATTTCAAGAGTCTTGTAGTATCTTTAATTTAGGATTTGGCTTGATCCCTTAATTTAGTATTTTAATTTAGGATTTGGCTTGATCCCTTAAAATTTCGATGTCTACAAATGCGAAAGCTTTTGTAAATATTAGAAAATCAAGAAGCAATTATTCCTAGGACATTCCAGTAAATTGGACTCATCATCATTTAAAGGCGAAAGCTTTCCAAACACGAGCAGTAGAAACTAACCGTCCTTGTCCTACCGGGTGTGCCAATTTGTTTGCAACAAATTATATGTGATACAAAAATAAATTGCAACCACAATATAAATATGAAGAAATGTAATTTTATTAATAAAATGATGCGGGTACAATTCTGTTTGTTCCCTTGATTCTTCCTCCGGATTGTTATCCGTAATTCGAGGGCCTTAGCGGCATATTTCTCGAACTTTGGATAATATGCATCTCCTTGATGTATTTGATTATCAAGAAGCATGTAGCAGCACTCCATTTGGATCTTGAATGTTGCTAGAACTTTGAATAAGACATATTTGACATGTCTTTGATCTCTTAATGAATATCCCAAGAGTTTTATGGAATTTTGGAGATGTCATATTTGATCTCTTTGTGCATATTCCGAGAGTTTATGGAATTGCTGAGATGATCTCCATTTTTGAGATGCCTCTTCAAAGGGAATATGTGACCCTTTTTATAGTTTTGATTTAGGGTTAGGGTAGAGTAACTTCCAAGAAACCCTAATAGACTCCTAGGATTTCAAGAGTCATGTAGTATCTTTAATTTAGGATTTGGCTTGATCCCTTAAAATTATGATGTCTACAAATGCCCCCTACTTCAAGGTTTGTCGGGTGTAGACTTAACGAGCCACAGAGACGAAGCTTGAAGTACAAGTAGAGCCAACAATCTTATGTTGAGACGCTTGCTTGATACTGCAGGCGATAGTTGTACTTCTGGCAATTCTCGGGATGCAGTTGAACTTTTGAATAGAAAGAAATTTCTATTCCTTACTCCAATAAAATAGAGACTTGCTAATAAACCTTTCAGCTTAAGCCACGTGAGATTATCATGCCATGCTATGTTATTTTAATCTCCCTTCTTTGCTTTTGCATTTGCCTTTTTCTGTTTCCAAGTAGAATTGGAATTTGCCTTTTGACATGCACTTGTAAACAAAAACGTTGTCCCAGCTCCAAAGGAAATTAGGATCCCGCCTCTTCCTCAATATCTTGTAATTTAAGTTGTTTACGTAACTAACTCTTTGGCAGAATCCAAGTTGAAAACAAAGTATACATCCCACATTTGAGACACTGTACAAAGACAGAGTCTGATGTACTACTATACTTGCACTTCGTGAATTCTTACGCAACATATAGTTATAAGTGCAATTAGAAAATCAAGAAAGCAATTTTTCCTAGGACATTCCAGTAAATTGGACTCATCATCTTTGAAAGGCGAAAGCTTTCCAAACACGAGCAGTGAAACTAACCGTCCTTGTCCAATGATGTTGCGATGCTTTAAATCTGCTACACCAAGTTTTCACTTCTATACACTGGCAGGAATCATTCATTGACTTCATATTCTCCTTCCAATATGTGGCTTTGCGACTTGATGTGTCTCTTTTGCCATTGTGCGGCTTTGTTGAAGGATCACTTTTCTTAGTTTGCGGCTTTCACAAGGAACGTGGCGCGTCTTTCTTACAGTTTTGCGGCCTGGATGAGAAACCACTTGCATAGAGAACAAGAGAGATGTTGCCCCTGGAGGACTCATCCAAGCCACTAGCCTAGAGCATGCGTCGAGTGATTGGGTCAGCATAACGGCAATCAGCAAATTTGTTTTTGCCAACAGTTGTTGATTTTGAAACTTGTAGTTTCCGATTTACAGGAGGAAGAGATGAAGGGCAGAACTGGTCCCACTGGGCGTGCCAATTTGTTTGCAATAAATTATATGTGATACAAAAATAAATTGCAACCACAATATAAATATGAAGAAACATAATTTTATTCATAAAAAGACGCGGGTACAATTTTGTTTATCCCCTTGATTCTTCTCTCCTGATTATCTCCATGATTCGAGGGATAGAACAACGTGTTTCTCGAACGTAGGATGTTGCGGGCTTCTATGGATTTATTTGATATCCATGAAGTATGTTATGGATCTTCTTGAAGTATTTGATTATCAAGAATTATCCGGCCACCTCTTATCTCTTTGTGAATATCCCGTGAGTTTATGGGATTTCTGAGATGATCTCCATTTTTGAGATGCCTCTTCAAAGGGAATATGAGACCCTTTTATAGCTTTGATTTAGGGTTAGGGTAGAGTAACTTCCAAGAAATCCTAATAGACTCCTAGGATTTCAAGAGTCCTGTAGTATCTTTAATTTAGGATTTGGCTTGATCCCTTAAAATTTCGATGTCTACAGAAGCAACTACCAAATCTTTTATTGAAGAGGAGTCTAGCGACCTTTATGTTGGTTACAACGCTCTCCATAGTCCATATGGTCTGAAATAGCCTTCTCGAGCTTGGCTTGACAAGATTATCACAACCACATAGAATTTTGGCACGTCTCAGAGAAAGCTAACCACTTTGTGTTCTATTGACATTTAACTCCTAGTTTGTGTATTTATTTGTTATTAGGCTATGTAGATGATTTGGTCATCAATTCATCATAGGGAATGATTAGGATGTCATTGTTTGAAACAAAACATTTCCATTAGCATTTTGAGATTAAGAATAGACAAGTTATGCTACTTCCTATATGCTGTGGTAGTTCAATTCAGATTAACCAATTGCCATCTCCCAAGGATAGCAAGCACTTATATAATTCTTGAAGCAGCAGGGATGAGAAAATGCAGATTCATTGATACCCTAGGATCAAAATGCAAAATTTTTACCATGACCAAAAGGGAGCCTCTTAGTGAACTTTGAAGATATAGAAGATTAGATGACAAGTTAACCTATTTCATTGTAACTCAGAGCTAATATTTCGAAGGGTTCGGGTTGAAATTGGAACACTTAGTTCCTTAATAGTGGCCTAAGATGGCCAAGTTTGACTTGAGTCAACATTTTGAATAAATGACCTCGGAACTGGGATTCGATGGTTCCAATAGGTTCGTATGATGATTTTGAACTTGGACTTGTATTCGGATCAGGTTTCGGGAAACTCGGGAGCGTTTCGGCCCTTAATATTGAAAGTTGGTTCATTGAAGGTGTTCTAGTTCTTTAAGTTTGGTTTTGAGTAGACTAAAGTGTTATCGAGGTCCATTTCAGAATCGGAGCCTCTGAATAGATCCATATGGTGATTTGCAACGAATTGGTATCGTTCCGAGTAGTCTAAGTATGATGCGCGTTCGGAGCTAGTTGAGAAGTTTGAAGTTCATAAGTCAATTCAATTTGGTTTTGGGGTGCGATTCTTAGTTTCAATATTGTTTACGTGCTTCGAGGGTTCAAGAATGTCTGTGTTATGTTTATGGACTTGTTGTTGCATTTGGACGGGGTCCTGAATAGCTCGGGTGTGTTTCGGACCACCCGGAGCTATGTTTAAAGTTGCAGAAAATGCTATTCTAGTTTTCTTCTTCGCGAATGCGGAAGGACCCTCGTGTTCGCGATGAAGGATTTGGGAACTGGGTAATTTTTTTCTCCGCATTCACGAAGTAGGAGTCACGTTTGCGGAGGCTTGAGACTAGTGGCCTTCGCGTTTAGGGTGACCATCTCGTGTTTGCATAGAAGGACTGGGCGTGGGGGCTGGTCAGGTGAAATGCCCTTCGTGTTCGCGAAGACTGATCGCGTTTGCGTAGGTTGGCAGGGCATATGCTTCGCGTTCGTGAAGGCCTTCTCGCGATCGCGTAAGAGGTTTTCAAGGGCTTGGGCAGTTTTGCCTTTGCGATCGTGAGGGCTTGTTCACAATCGCGAAAAAAGCAGGCCTGGGCAGTGGACTTTAATAAAAACGGGATTTTGGCCTATTTTGTTCATTTCCCTCATTTCTTGGCCGATTCTAGAGCTTCTTGGAGAGGGGTTTTCACCTAGCTATTGAAGGTGAGTGATTTCTATAAAATGCAAGTTAAATACATAGATTATGAAAAGATTTTAACATGTAAAATATGAAAATTTTAGGAGTTTGTTGAAACATCTAGGTTTGATAATAATGAGATTTGACCAGTATGATTATGGAATTGGGTAGAAATTATATAATTATGTTCGTGAGATTATGGGTAACATTTATTTACAAAAATTTCCGAATCAAGAGCACGTGGGCCCGGTGCAAATTTTAGGAACCTTACAAATTGGTTGGGTAATTACTCTAATATAGTTAAATTATAAACTTTTGAGCAAATATTGATCAGTTTATACAACCTTTCGCTAGTTTCGGATTGCTCGGCATCAACTTGAGGCTTTTAGTGTGATTTGTGGATAAGAAAGTGAACTTGGAACGAGGTAAGTCTCTTGCCTAACCTTATAAGAGGGAATTAACCCCATAGGCATTTAAATTATTATCTACTACTAATTGTGGGTGCTACGTATGCACGAAGTGACGAGAGTCCGTGCGTAGCTAAAAATCATGTTATGTCCGGGTAGATATAGGACTTTATTATGAAATTACTTGAACTATTTGAACTCAACTTGCTAGTTTAATTGCTTGTATTAATAAGTAAAATTTGGTTAAAGATTATGTTAAATCACGTTTCATTACCTAGAGATTTGGCAGAATGTTTAATTATTGATAGAAATTTATGTTCTTTTATGGGCTTACCTTGGAGTTGTAAACACATAATTCGTAGTCCGAAGAGTTTTTATATTCTTGTGGATCGGGCCGAACGCCTCGGCAATATTTATATATATTATGTGATGCATCCATGGATCGGGTCGTATGACATTTGTAGTATATGTACACGATTGTTATGGATCGGTCCATGGGATATAGGCATAACTCGTGCATTTTGTCGTTAGGAGTCCAATTATATTCGATATATCTTTCATGAGTTGAGAAATTGTAACTACATGTTGGACCTTACTTGTTTAGATTAGCACGTTATATTTGTGGACTTATAATTTGATTGCTAAAGAAACATTTAAATTATTGCCTCTCATTCCATTATTGTTGTTGTATTTCATGTCTATTTATAATTCTTGCACATTATGTACATTGACCACTAGTAAGTGTCGAAGTCGGCCCCTCATCACTACTTCTTCGAGGTTAGACTAGATACTTACTGGGTACACGTGGTTTACGTACTCACGCTTTACTCCTGCACAAATTGTGCAGGTTCTGAGGCAGGTACCTTTGGTGTTCATCTAGGCTGTATCCGCATTATCCGGAGGCTTAGTCATGAGTTGCTTCTCATGCTCCGTTCTGCAGCACCCGAAGCTTTCTCTTGTCTATTCTATTTCAAACAGTAGTTTTGGAGAGTTTTGTATATTCTACTAGATGTTCGTGCCTTTGTGACACCGGGTTTTGAAAAATTCTAGGAGACACTCATGATTTTTGATTATTAAATTCATTACTTTACTATACGTTTAGTTTATGCTTTACATTACTACGATCACCTACTACTATTTCTTTATTAAATAAAAATCAATGACTTCGAAAATATTAAAATGAGCAATTAAATAGGTAGTTTGCCGTTGGTTTGCCTAGTGACGACATTGGTTGTAGGGGTGGGCATCGGTCGGTTCGGTTCGGTTATGAATATTATCGGTTTTGCCTATCGGTTATCGATTTACAAATATCATAACCCGATAACCAAATAGATAAGATATTGGTTATCGGTTATCGATTAATCGGTTATCGATCATTATCGGTTCGGTTATCGGTTTACCCGATAAGATAAAACAACTAAAATAGTTTCGCAATGTATAAAATAGTTTCGGTATAAAAATATTTTGCTAAAACAATTTTATAAGATTTTAAGAACTGTTTTGCTAAAACTCTTTTCAGAACTGTTCTATTTCAAAAGAATTTGAATTTACTGCAATATCCAATAAAATAAATACTAACCAAAGTTTCTATCTTTCATTCTTCAACCCAAAAAATATAAACAAAAATCCCAATATCAGTTAGTGACGAAAAAACAGAATATCAGTCATATTTTTACTTCGACACTTTCTGCAAATACAAGGGATCTAAATGAATAAAAAATACACGACAAATCTCACTTCAGCTTTCAAACAAACTAAGAAAAATTCAGAGCCAAAATGATTTCAAACAAACTAAGAGAAAGATGAAGATGAAGCAACTAAAAACTTACACGAAGAATCAAGATGAAGCTGAAGAATGCGGCTGAGAAATGCGACTGAAGAGTGAAGAAGATGCGACTGAAGAATCTGATGGATCTGAGAAATGAAGTGAAGATGCGACTGAAGAGTGAAAGAAAGAAGCTAAGAAATGCGACAGATGCCGGCCTGAGTCTTGACGGGCTGACTGGTGAGGGCGTGATGCGACTGACGCCGGCCTGAGTCTTGACGGGCCAACTGGTGAGGGAGTGAGGCGGAGAAACTGAGAAAGAATAGGGAAATCAAAGAGTGAACTATGAAGTATGAATTATGAATTATGAAACCCTAGTATGTACATACTTAAGGGTAAACTAGTAAATTAGTTAATCCTTATTGGGTTATCGGTTTTACCCAATAACAGAATTGCCAAACCGAGCCCGAGCCGATAAACCAATAAAAAAAATTAACCCGTTACTGAACTGTTAACCTAATAACCCAATACCGATAACCCAATAAATAATTAACGGTTCGGGTTATCGGTTTTACTCGATATATGCCCACCCCTAATTGGGTGCCATCATGGCCTATAGTGGAAATTGGTTCGTGACAGCTTGATATCAGAACACTAGGTTCATATAATTTTCACAAGTCATGAGCGGTCCTAATATAGTCTTTGTGCTAAGTATCTTTCTCGCGGCAGATGTACCCGGTGGTGGAAGAGCTGCTCCCCCTATTGCTAGAGGAGGGCTCCAGCTCCTGCTAGAGGACTAGGGCATCCTAGAGTTGCTCCCGTTGTACCACCAGCGGATCCAGATGAGGATCCTATCATTGAGGAGCAGGGTGAGGTGTGTGCGGCTGAGCCGACCCCGGTAGATTTTATGTCTGCACCGGATTTCAGGAGGTCATGAGTCGAATGTTGTGGTTCATGGACTCTACGACGCAGGCTAGTTTATTTCCAGCAGACCCAACCACATCTCAGGTAGGATGGGGAGAATAGATCCCCACCGCTCAGGCTCCAAGGAACGCTGCTACCATATATCAAACCCCAGGTGCACTACCTACGGGTGGGGCTCAGCCACTTGCAGCGGCTGCACTAGAGCCCAGACCAGATACGACCGTCAAGTCGCATAAGTTGTTGGATACATGGACCGAACTACATCCTCCTGCCTTTGGCGGTGAGCGACGTGAGGACCCCCAAGATTTTATTGACCACTGCAGGGACATGCTACACAACATGAGAGTATTAGAGTCCAGCGGGGTGGATTTCACCACATTTCAGTTGGAGTGCAGGGCCCGTAGATGGTGGAAGTCCTATCTCCTTAGCAGACCAGCGGGTTCTCTCCCTTGACTTGGGATCAGTTCACACGTCTCTTTCTGGAGAGATATATTCCACCCTCTCAAAGGGAAGAGCTTCGTGGTCAGTTCGAGAGGCTCCAGCAGAGTCAAATGTCTGTGACCGATTATGAGGCGAGGTTATCTGAGTTGTCTCACCATGCACTTACGACACTCCCCACCGATGCAAAGAAAGTGCGGAGGTTTATTGCGGGCTTGCATTATGGTATTCAGGTTACTATAGCCCGAGAGGTTGAGATAGGGACTCCTTACGAGCAGGTTGTGGAGATAGCCTGGCGGATTGAGGGTATTCGTAACCAAGGCCAATTGTATACGGAGGGGCGAAGAGGCCTCGACATTCTGGAGGATTCAGCGGTGCCCCGTCTGGGGCAGGGTTCAGTTCGTGAGGGGTTAGTCCAGTAGACCCACTTATCCAGCACCACCGCCTTCTCGGGGTGCACCAGTGCAGCTCTATTTCAGCGCCATTCCAGAGAGCTCCTGCCGTCCACCGGCTATTAAGTGTTTTAATCAGCGGGTATTCAGTTTCCCAGGGTCAGACTCAAGCTCAGTCATCTTCCGCATCGAGAGGTTGCTATAAGTGCGGGGAGCTTGGTCACATGATGAAATTTTGCCCCAAGCTTCGGGGCAAGGCAGTATAAACAGGGCCATCAACCCATGATCACCGCACCAGCTGCCGCACCGGCAGTCTGGCCTACCAGAGGCGAAGAGCAGGTGGGTAAGGGTCACCCTAGAGGTGGAGGCCAGTCAGTTAGCGCTCCAACTAGGTTCTATGCTTTTCAAGCCAGACCAGATGCAGCAGCCTCAAATGTAGTGATCACAAGTATTATTTTTGTCTGCGGTAGAGATAATTCAGTAATATTTGATCCAGGGTCTACATATTCATATGTTTTTTCTTCATTTTCTCATCATCTAGATGTCTCTCGTGAGTCCTTGGGTGCTCCTGTATATGTGTCCACGCCAATGGGCAATTTTGTTGTTGTGGATCGAGCTTACCAGTCCTGTATTGTGACTTCCTATGGTTATGAGACCAGAGCAGACCTTGGGGTGCACCAGTATTATTTGTGAAGAAGAAGGATGGGAGTATGCGGATATGCATTGATTACCGCTAGTTGAACAAAGTTATCATAAAGAACAAGTACCCGCTGCCGTGCATTGATGATTTGTTTGACCAGTTGCAGGGTGCCAGGGTGTTCTCGACGATCAACTTGAGATCTGTATCATCAGCTGAAGATTCGTGCTTTGGATGTTTCGAAGACGACTTTCCGGACTAGATATAGCCTAGCTACAACTCTCCTAACATTTTACTTGCTAGGCAAGCCAACGTTAGCTATATCTATTAACCATTTTAGAAATTTCCAAATTAAATGACAATAATAAAAATCGAATAGTCTGAAATACGGTAAATAACTTATAAGTGACGAAATCCAAACATTAATCCTAAGATTGGTGTCACGAATACATGAGCGTCTAGAATACTATAAATAATGGTCTAAAATAAACATGACTATCTAAATCAAAATAAATAGCTAAGGTAATGTAGAAGGGGACTTCAGGGGTGCGAACACTGTGCAGTTGTACCTCAAGTCTCCGTCAAGAACTAGATGCGAGTGAATCTACTGGACGCCGATGGGACCCACTCCAAAATATGCACAAGAAGTTCAGAGTATATTATGATTACAACCGACCCCATGTACTCTGTAAGTGTCGAGCCTAACCTCGACGAAGTAGTGACGAGGCTAAGGCGGGCCAATTACAATTCGCCTCCAAATTCCCTCAAATCAAGGCAACAAGTTCAAGGGTCCTAATTCCCTCAAATCAAGGTTAAACCCAACACTGCTTCGCAACCAGATCACAGCTCAACTGGGGCCTTTCCTATAAAATTCGCCTCCAAACCAATCGAATCTAACCAAAATCAGCTTAATATCATCAAACAATGCTAGAGAAATCAATTACAATAGATAAAGTAAAGATCATTACAGTTTTCCCAAAAAGTCAACAAAAGTCAACCTTGGGCCCTCTTGGTTAAAACCAAAGATTCGGATCAAAACCCAATTACCCATTCATCCCTGAACCCAATTATGTGATTAGTTTCACAATGCGACCTCAATTTGAGATCTAAATCTCAATTTAAAAAATTTCCAATTTTGCCTAAATCCCTAATTTCTACTATGAAAGAGCATAGACTAAAGGTTAGAAATCAATGGGTGCTGATAGAAATGGAAGAAAGCGAGTTAAAATATACTAACCTACGAAGTGGGGATGAAATTCCTCTTCAAAATCGCCTTTAAGCTGAGCTCTAATGTGAAGATAGTGAAAAATAGGTTAAATCCTAATTTTTTAGAAGTCTTAAAGACTGGGCGTCAGGTGTCCTTCGCGTTTGCGAAGCACGTGACGCGTTCGCGAAGAGCACTGGCCAAAAGGCCATCGCGATTGCGGTCAACTCTTCGCGTTCGCGGAGGCTTAGCCCCCTGCCTTCGTGTTCGCAAGCCATTGCCCGCGTTTTCATAGAGTCACTTCCCAGCTCCCTCAAGCAACCCACAAAGCTTCACGTTCGCGGAGGCACAGTCGCGTTCGTAAAGGGTAAGCCCCCCTCCACTTCGCGTTCGCGACCAGTGCCTCGTGTTGACGGAGAGTAACTCCGCCCCAGTCCCAATTTCCCCTTCACAATCGGGAGAATTGCTTTGTGATCGCGAAGCACAAAACATTAAACATCAGATATCAGCAAAAATAGCAGAGGCCTAAGTCCAAAAATCACTCTGTAGCCTATCTGAAACTCACTCGAGCCCCTCGGGCTCCAAACCAAATATGCACACAAGTGTAATAACATCATACGAACTCGCTCGCACGATCAAAATACAAAAATAATACCTAGAACTACGAATCGAACATCAAATGGTATTTTTTGAGTTTTGACCACAAAATACATGGATTATACATGGATTTTAATATGGAATTTGGTAGAAATTGTGAGATTTTGGTAGAAAACCTAGAAATGATATTTTTTGAGTTTTGACCACAAAATTGGACATGGAATTGGGAACAAATTATATATTTGAGTTTCTGGTGCTATGGCTAATAATTATCATTGAAAATTTTTCGGATGTCCGAATGCGTGGGCCTGGGGATTGACTCTGTTGACTTTTCGAGTGGAGTTGAGAGTTGTTATAAATTTTTAAATTACGAGTCTTTGAATATGTTTTTTGGTTTGCATATTGTTCGGCTGGTTTCGGATCGTTTGGTATTGATTTGAGGAGTTAGAGAGGCGTTGGAGCCGGTTATCGGAATTCGGAGTAAGGTAAGTCTCCTGTCTAACCTTGTAAGGGGAAATTTACCCCGTAGGTATTATATTTATTATGTGCTACATGTTTTGGGAGCTACGCACATATGAGGTGACGAGTGTTCGTGCATATACTAGTATTCCTGATTAGGTCTGGGTAGACTTAGACTCACACCATACTTTAATTGTAATATTTTGAGTTACTCTTGCCTTTTCAAATGTTTTAATTTATAATTTTTCCTGAGACTACACTTGCGTCGATACATGCTGTTTTAGATATTTGGCGAGCTATTTGATTAACAGTAGGAATTGTACTTCCTTTTACAAGTTTCTCCCGCGTTGTATGAAATTGTCCCAAAAAGTCTCTTAAACTTTATAACTCATACATATATTCGTAAGTGGGGCTAGTGATTATTCCTATGGGATCGGGCTGAACGCTATAGTAATACTATTATGGATCGGGTCATACGACCTCGACAGTATTATGAGATACATCTATGATTCACGCCGGTCGACCCTAGGTAGTGTACACGATTATTATGGGATCGAGCTGAACGCCTCAGCGACACTATTATGGGATCAGGCCATACATCACGGCAGGAAAATCGTGCCATTACTCTTATGGGATCGGGTCGTTCACTTCGGTAGAATTGTGTGAAATATTTGATAAGGAGTCAGCGTACTTATGAGTCTTCCTGACTTGAGATGTGATCGGTCATTTGGTGTTGACCATTATGTATTCCAGTCAAGATAGTATCTAGTTATTGAGTACTTCGTATTATTTTGTCTGTTGAGGATCGTGTTATGTACAGATATTTGATCTCACTATTTATTTGCCATGCTTCGTACCTGTATACTTTTATTATATTTGATTTATTGGACCGCTAGTAAGTATCGATGTCGACCCCTTGTCACTATTTCTTCGGGTTTAGGCTAGATACTTTGGGTATGTGTTGATTTACGTACTCATACTACACGTCTGCACTGATTGTACAGGTACTGAGACATGTACATTTGGTGGTCATCTTGGCGCATAGGCACAGGCGCGCAGCTGCTGATGAGACTTTGTGGCGAGCTGTATTCCATGTTACGATCCGCAGCACATGGAGTCCCCATCTCATCCATTTATTTTATTCTGTCTATTTTGCATTCCGAACAGATATTGTAGTAGTATTGTACTTCCTCGTAAATGTTCATGTACTTGTGGCACCGAATTTTGGGGATTTAGATCTTGCTCTTGGTTGTATTCTCCTATGATTTTTCCTGGTTTATATTTTGGTGTCATTCGAACGTTTAAAATAGTAATATCCACATTTTCTATAAAAACGAACGATTTCCACTCTTTATTTCCTAAATTATTTCGAAATGCATTTTGGATTAACTATTGGTGTGTTGAATTCATTATTGGCTTGCCTAATGACGGCGTTGGGCGCCATCATGGCTTATAGAGGGATTTGGGTCGTGACACTTTGGTTCTTTTCGAATATAAATACTTGAAAAATGTTATTTAGTATGTTAGTAATGAATTTTTATATCAAAGTTAAAGAAAATAGTTTAATGAATTTGAACTGTTGAACTTTATGAGTTCAAATAAAATGAAATATTTTATAAGTAGCATTTATTAGTGGAAATGAGTTAAAACAAATTCAGTGGATAATTTATCAAAAATTTGTTTAAAACTAGATGAATTAAGCGACATTAGTCTCACTAAAAGAAAATAACAAATAGAAAAAGTCATAATGTACTCGTACATCTGGTCATAAAACAAAAAGAGGGGTTTTTGTGCTTAACATATTGTAGTAAAATTGGAAGATGGGAGCGGGCAGCAAGGCAGGGAATCTGATATTTAAGGCCGCGGCGGCGGGGCTGGGTGTCGCCACCATTTATCTCACTGCAACATTCTCCGTTAACGTCTACCGGGGTCTCTGTTGGCATAATGCCCAAAAGGTACTTACCCACAACCCCCTTACCTTACACCCCTTTGATATGTTTGCAATTATCTAAACCCTAATTATGTGATGATGCCCTTTACCCGTCAAAATGAGAAATTATAGATTAATTTTGAATCCAGAGGTATATCTTTCCATTTTTAGAAGCTTCCATCATGCTTATTTGGTTTATTTCATTTATCTTCTTATTGTCTATGTTACATGGATTATTCATTTGCATTAACTTACCCGTGTAGAGCGTGTGTGATAGACGTCTAGTACTTGGTTAGGCAGAGGTGAATTCAGGATTTTTATGGGTTCTACTCGAGATTCTACCATAATCTCTATTTGATTTACTAGGTTCGAATCAATTATTTGTACTTATTTAGTGGATTTTTCAACGCATATGTCTGAGCCAAAGTTACTGGATTCAGATGAACTCATAACTTACCTCTACATCCTCCCTGTAGTTTTTTAGTTGGGTTGTTCAAAATACGCTTAAAATTAGTGAAGGATTAGACTTAAGTATGGGAGGTTTACTATACCCAAATACATACCCTTACTTATCAACCAATAAAAAGAATAACCCCCCAAATAATTACCCTTAAAACTGTGTTGTGAAGAGCGTGAAGCGAGGAAAAGCGACAACCCCCATTTCACGAGAAGCGAGAAGCGAGAAGCGAAGCGCTCGCTTTTTTTAAGTGAAGCGGAATTTAAAAAAAAAAATTAAAATAAATACTGCATAGACAACACATGTAATTGTAAGCAAATGTTCAATACTTCAATTAAAAAACTAAAGAGTAGCATCAATTAAAGCACAAAATGAGCATCCCTCCCTCACTTCATCCATATGTGTAAAAGAGACTAGCCGCACTTAAAAGCCGTTCTTCTACAAGATTATCAAATTCTTGTATTCCACTATCATTATTATATTGCTCGTCATCTTCTTCAACTTCTTCTTCTTCATCAACTAGGGACAAAGTAGCTGCCTCTTTTCCCTTCCTTTGTGAACTTGAAGTTGAGGTACTCCCCCTCAAACCATAAATCCTCTCCCCAATTTCACGCGCCTCCGCAACATCACCCCAAGTCAAATCAGAAGTATCCTCAAATACTTCTTCATCTGCATGATCTTCCGGGACTCCAGTTAGCCATTCATTAGCATCATCGATGTTGTCCAAACTAATTGGATCAATTACATTGCGAGCGTTGTAACGACGCCTCAATGTTCTATTGTACTTAGTGAAGACTAGATCATTGAGACGCTTCAAGGTTAGTTTGTTCCTCTTTCTGGTATGAATCTGCAAATAATAAGTAATTAGTAAGATTAGGACAATTGAGATATAATTTAATTATCTACTAAGGCGTCATTTGTTTTTTTTAAGATTAAGACGTCTGAATCTGAATACACATCTGAATATCAAGATGTGTATTAAGATTAAGACATCTGAATCTGAATACACATTTGAATATATTAAGATGTGTATTAAGATCTGAATAGAAATAATTAAGGCTGTTTGATTTTTAACATCTGAATGTACGCCTTTTTCAAAAAAATGCTCCCAGGCACTCTTCCCAAGAACCTTCTCTCTCCTACTTCCTAGGATTGCAGAATACCTTTTCCGGTGTACTTTTCACCGGAATCTAACATTTCATTCTTGCAAATCAGTATTCACCCACTGTGATTACTACCAAACTTCCTTGTTTTTTCCATAACCTAAGTAGTAGTGAGAACTAATATGGGAGAAAACAGGATATACTTCAATTCCGGCTTCAAGTCGTTCGATATCACCAAATGGAATTCCAACAAAGACATATGGTTTGAATGGGTGGAGAGAAGTCGCAATATGATGAGACGCTCATCCATGGGCAAAAAGACAATGGAATGGATTTGCTACGTACTTAAAGAAGCATCGAAAGATCAGAAGAATTTAGTGAAGAGATGGAAAAATAAGGATAAACTGACAGAATATTTCTGTACTAGGAAATTCAATGCTCATGGAAGGTATATGAGTATTTTGTCATTAAAGGGAGAAGAAAGGTCAGTCATTATTATCCCAGAGTTGGCCTTGAATGCAGGTTGGACAGACATAGCATTTAAGATAGAAAGATTCATTCATTATGCCCCCAAATTGAATACCACAGTACCCAGAAACACTGTGGACAACTATCCTTATGTCAAAGCAGTTAAGGAGAGTAAATGGCAATCTAATACTCTTCGAGAGGCAGAAGTCAGTACAAAAAAAGGAGATATCTCTGTTGTGGAACCACCCGGAATCGAGGACACTGGTTTACTAAAAAGATGCATTATTGGGTACTTTGGGAAGGAAATCACTGAGAAACCCACATTAGCAGACATAAGGCGATGGGCTATTGCTTCCTGGAACAAAGCCTTTGGGGTCAACATGTATGAGATGACTGGTAACATGTTTCTATTCGAATTTCCGAATAGATACATGGCTGAGCAGATTCTCCAAGGAGAATGGAGATGGAAAAAGTTTTAGTTTCATCTAGAATGGTGGAACTACACTGCTGGCTGCATACCAAACTCTCAAATTGTGGAAACCTGCTAGATTAGAGCCATGGGGATTCCCCTACATCTGTGGTCACAAAAGATCTTCAAAGAAATAGGAGATCTCTGTGGGGGATGGATAACTACTGAAGAAGAAACTGATCTCAAAAACCATCTCAAATGGGCCAGAGTTCAAATAGCTGGGGATGGCAAAAAGATACCTAATGAGATTGTGATTGAAAGAGAAGGGATCAGATTTTTCAACCCAATCTGGGCTGAAAAATAGGCAAGATTTGAGCTGAAGTCGTCGGAAAACCTAGACAGCACCGGAGAAGAGAGAGAGAAAGGAACGAAACTCACAAGAGACCAGTGGACAAAGGAACCCTATGAGCAACTAATGGATAAAGGCAGTCAAACAGCTGTAGACATGATGGGCGAGCACATGGGGTGTACTAGATTTCAAATTAAAAATAAGGGAAAGGCACGTGTGCAGCACATGCAAGGTCCAAGTTTTAATTCAATAGATCTGGGCCTGAAATTAAATGGGCCTGATTCTGCAGCCCAGGTCATTTTTAATTATCTTTTATGTGAGCCCAATGAAGAAAGAAGACTGACGCCTTATATTGAGGAACTGGGCAGCGTCTCTTGCTTGAAAATCCAAGAAACCAACGCAGGGGATCAAATTCCTACTGCAAACCTCGAAATTATGGCACATGCAACAACACATATGAGTTGCGATCAGCCAGAATGTGAAGCAGAGACAGGAAAATTGGGCAGAAGGCAGGGGAGCATACCATAAGCATGAAAATGGGGGAAAATCAAGTTGATAGCAGGCCGGAGCACCAACAACAGCTATGTCATTTCAATACTGATCAAAATTGGGAGGTGGAGGAGGTTACTCCTCTTTCAGTACAACACCACAATTCAGTAATGGATAAGGAGATGGACGCGACACTGTGGGTCCATCAGAATATGATTAAACTGGGAAAAATGTTCGGAGTAGATTTTCAAGGCCATGAAGAAGAAGCACTGGAGTTACTTATGCAAATTGACAGTTGTAGACAAGTCAGAAGATTGGAGACAGAGGTGGAGGTGAAGAAACAAAGGTTCAAAGGCTCACTGGCACTAAAGGGTTTAGCCTCTTTTGATGTCAAATTCAAGAGCGATGGGAAAAGAAATAGGGGGAAAGATCTGTCTATTATTGCAATATGAAGATCAATCTAATATCATGGAATGTAAGGGGATTAAATGACAAGAAGAAAAGGGAGATCATAAAAAGTCAAGTACTCAACTGGAAGGCAGACATTATCTGTATGCAGGAGACAAAATTGGAGGGGGATATCAAGGAAACTGTCAGTCAAATTTGGGGTGGGAGATGGGTGAGGTACGCATGTTTAGAAGCTAGTGGCACGAGAGGGGGAATTTTGTTACTATGGGATTCCAGAGTATGGAAAGGGGAGGTGTTACAGATTGGTGCATACACTTTGACATGCAAGTTCGAGGCTCTTTTACAGAACTTTCAATGTCATATAACAGGAGTATATGCTCCTAATTGCAGAATAGAAAGAAGAACAGTATGGAGGGAAATTGGTGCAGTGAGGGGACCGATGGAAGGCCCTTGGGCAGTCTGTGGTGACTTTAATGTCGCAAGGTACCCCTATGAAAAAAGGGACTGCTTGAGGAGGTCCAGAGAGATGGTGGAATTCTCGGATTTCATAGAAGACATGGAGTTGATAGATCTTCAACTCGAAGGAGGCTCCTATACTTGGTTCAAAGGGGATAATCATACAACTGCTTCTAGAATTGACAGATTTCTAATTTCAGAAGAATGGGATGATAGCTTCAGAAATATCAAGAAAACTCTCCAACAAAGGCTGATCTCTGATCATGTCCCTGTGGCTCTATGTTGTGGTGCTTGGGAGCAAGCTAAATCATACTTTAAGTTTGAAAATTGGTGGCTGAACTCCGAAGGTTTTGATGACAGAATCAGGAACTGGTGGACATCTTTTGAATTTTCAGGAAGACCAGACTATATTTTAGCTTGCAAATTAAAAGCTCTCAAAGGCAAGCTAAAAGAATGGAGCAGAACTTGTAAGGGAAATCTGGGAATGCAAAATCAAAACTGCTGAGTCAATTGGCAGGTTTTGATGCAACACAACAATCAAGAGTTCTGACAGAGGAGGAATCAGTGAGGAAGGCAGCTATCCTCATGGAATTTGAGGATCACCTTAAGAATGAAGAAAGTGCATGGAGACAGAAATCAAGGGCCCTGTGGCTCAAAGAAGGGGATAGGAATACAAAGTTTTTCCATCGCACTGCCAATGCACACAAGAGATCTAACAATATTGACCAACTAGTGATTCAAGATGAAACAGTGGAGGAGCCAAACAGAATAAAGAATGAGATCATTGAATTCTACAAGAAGTTATACTCAGAACCTGAAGAGTGGACACCTGCAGCCAATTTCGAAAATTGCCCTATAATTTCAGAATTAGAGGAGGAGTCTTTACAAAGCAAATTTGAGGAGCAAGAAGTCCTGAGCTGCCTAAAGATGTGTGCAAGTGACAAGGCCCCAGGTCCCGATGGATACACAATGGGCTTTTTCATTAAGTGCTGGGATATTTTGAAGCAGGACATCATGGAGGCTTTCAACAACTTCCATTCCCAGGAGATGTTTGAGAAAAGCTTCAATGCAACATACATAGCTCTAATTCCAAAGAAGACAGGGGCCAAAGAACTGAGAGATTTCAGGCCAATCAGTCTGATAGGGAGCTTCTACAAGCTGCTCTCAAAAGTCTTGACTGAAAGACTTAAGAAGGTGGTAGGCAAACTAGTAGATGCTCAACAGATGGCTTTCATCAAAGGAAGACAAATAATGGATGCGGTGTTGATTGCTAATGAAGCTGTGGACTCGAGAATCAAAAAGAAAAAACCAGGAATTCTATGTAAACTAGATATTGAGAAGGCCTATGATCATGTCAACTGGAGTTTTCTGTTGAAAATGTTGGAACAAATGGGTTTTGGGCAGAAATGGATAAATTGGATGAAATTCTGTATCTCTACTGTCAGATTCTCCATTCTTATAAATGGATCTCTTGAAGGCTTCTTCCCTGCTCATAGAGGTCTAAGACAACGTGACCCCTTATCTCCCTTCCTTTTCATTATAGCCATGGAAGGCCTGAGCAACATGATTAAGACAGCAAAAGTCAATGGATGGGTTAAAGGTTTTGAGGTTGACAGGAATGGATCAAACAGTCTAGAGATCACACATCTCCAATATGCTGATGATACTCTAGTTTTCTGTGATGCTGAAGAGGAGCAGTTGAGGTTTTTGAGGATCATCTTGGTTTTGTTTGAGGGAATCTCAGGACTCCACATCAACTGGAGAAAGAGCCATATTTATCCCATTAATGTAGTTTATAATATGGAGCAACTGACACTGGTACTGGGAGGAGAAGTAGGGTCTCTACCTACTATTTACCTTGGGATGCCTTTGGGTGCAAGATCTAAATCCAAAGAGATTTGGAACTCAGTTATTGAAAAATGTGAGAAAAAGCTGTCAAGATGGAAAGCACAATATCTATCAATGGGGGAAAGGCTAGTTTTAATCAACTCAGTTTTAGACTCACTTCCTACTTACATGATGTCCTTGTTCCCAATTCCAGCCGGAATTATACAAAGATTGGACAAACTCAGAAGATCCTTCCTTTGGCAAGGGAATAAGGAGAAAAAGGTATACCATTTAGTCAAATGGAAATCCCTCACAGTGGTGAAAAGGCAAGGTGGTCTGGGAATCAGAAACTTGAAGAATCAAAGCAAGGCTCTCAAAATGAAATGGCTATGGAGATATTCTCAAGAACCCCAAACCTTATGGAGCAAAGTGATCAAAGCTAAATATGGTGAGGAAAATAACTGGGTGTCAAAGAAAGTCAGCACATCATATGGAGTTAGTGTGTGGAAATCCATCAGGGAACTTTGGCCTACAATGAAGAATCACACTTTCATAAGAGTGAACAATGGAAGGAAAACATCATTCTGGAATGATAACTGGTTGGGACATGGATGCCTAAAGGAACTCTACCCTGATATGTTTGGTTTGGCACAAAACCAACAGAAGACAGTAGCTGAAATGTGGAGTTCTCAAGGTTAGGAACTCACTCTTAGAAGACAGTTGAATGACTGGGAGATAGCAAGATTAACTGACCTCTACAAAGTCAAGCTGGATGCATTTAAAGGTACACAGGAAGGGGTGGATTCACTTTGGTGGCAGAGGCACAACAGAGGGGTCTATCAGGTGAATGCAGCATATAAGATTTTGAATCAAAATGATCCACAGATACATGATTGGCCATGGAAGCTTATATGGAGAACCAAGATTCCCTATAAGGTAGCTTGTTTCACTTGGCTACTAGCAAAGGAAGCTGTCTTAACCCAGGATAATCTCACAAAGAGAGGGTTCTCTTTGTGTTCAAGATGCTTTCTATGGGGGGAAAATGCTGAGACAGTTAGCCATCTATTTCTACACTGCAAGATAACAGACCAACTATGGAAAATTTTTATTAGTCTTAGGGGTATATCATGGACAATGCCCTCCAAGATTACTGAAGTTCTTCTTAGTTGGGAAGAAGCTGGAGCTGAAGCAACTAACAGAGATAGATGGAGGACTGTCCCAGCATGTATCTGGTGGACAGTTTGGAAGGAAAGGAATGCTAGATGTTTTGAAGACAGAAGCAACTTAGTGCAGAAGATCAAACTCAATTGTATTCTTCTTTTTTGTTTTTGGTGTAAACAGATTTACACAGAAGATACGCTGTCAATCTTAGACATACTAGGATCTTTCTAGGATTGCACTCTAGCACATCTAGTTAGCATTTACCTGTAAATAGGGTTTTCAGTACAACCTATGTACTCATTCTATTAATATATACAAATGTTATCAGTTCAAAAAAAAAAAAAAAGTGGATATTTTACTCAATTCATACTAAAAAGCGAATGTCTTTCTTTGTGCCAAGCCAAGACAGGAAATTCAAGATTAATTTAATAGGTTTTTGATGTCATGAATGTTACACTTTTATCGATTGAAAAGAGAATGTTTTACTGATTGAGAAGGGATGGTTATATCTCTCACTTGCCAATTGAAAGAAATTGTTTGTTTTTGTCAGGGGGCCTAGGAGGATGCTGTGTGTCATGGATGCAATTCCTGCTTCTTCTGTTGAACCTGGGGGTGTAGCCCCTACGCAGACAGAATTTGTCCCTGTGAATGTAGATTCCTTTCCTTCCCTTCCCTTTTTTAGATCAAAATCAACTCGCATGGATAACTTCCCATCCGGGCCTTTACCCAGTCAAAAAGATGAAGTTTTAAGTTTGAAGAACAAGGCTCCTAGGTGGCACGAGCAACTCCAATGCTGGTGTCTTAACTTCAATGGCAGGGTAACAGTTGCTTCCGTAAAAAACTTTCAGCTAGTTGCTTCTCGAGGTGATGGAGCTGGACAGGAACATGAGAATGTTGTTCTCCAATTTGGAAAAGTGGGAGAAGATGTGTTTACCATGGACTATCAGTATCCTATCTCTGCATTTCAGGCATTTGCGATCTGCCTCAGCAGCTTTGACACCAAAATTGCCTGTGAATAATGAGACAGGTGCTTTTTGCTGTCACCTTTTACTCATCATCATTTGATTTTCATGTGCTCATTTTAGTATATGATACTGTACTGAAGTGAGCAGTAGCAATGATATGATTATTAGAAAGTGTGTGTTTGGTGATCCCAAGGAACAACCTTCTGGTGGGACAAGACATGTTTTCAATACCACTGTACTATTTGGTAATTATAAACTGTTAAAACGACTGTCCAAGGCTTTTGATTATAAGTTGTATGTATGTACACAATCTCTTTTCTGGAAACCCCAAGTATTACTTTGTTTGCAGATGAACCATTTTGTTGCCTTTTAAGTATAATGATCGATGGACTGGTTCATGCAGGTTCTGCAAGATGTATTGAGGCTTTCATGCTGGCGTTTGCATAACCCCCTGTGTCTGTTGGCCACTGAACTAACACCCAGTTGAATTGCAGCAAGTTTGTTCTTTGCTGAATTAATCGCCCGGGTTTCCTGTGCTTGGACCCTTCTCTTGTTGCTTTTTGTAAATAGACATATGCTTCCCAGTTTGGTTCTTCTAACTTACTGCTTTTGTTAGCTCGCTACCAGATTGTACTTGTGATTACTTGTTGTGCCTTACATTTCTGAATTTTTGTTTTTTCCCTTAGAGTTCAAAACTTTTGTAGTGCGAGCATTTTGATGCCTTTATCAACGGTAGTATTTCTCTTTTGGAATAATGCCTAAATGTAATTGCAATATGCAAGACGAGATATTTGTGGAGATAGAACACCAATGTAAGGCTGGTGACACTTTTTGCCAAACACATTGCAAAAACAATCAAGAGTGTGCATTTGTGATGACATACTAGACTGTATACCGGTTTTTTATTACAACAATATCAATAGATACTGGCATTAATTATTTGGTAGGAGGTTTCCTAATTATATCCTACATAGTGGTACTTAAGTCGGCTTCTCTCACAAATGGAAAGGCAAAACAACATGTTTTTTCTTTTTGCTTGACAAAGAATGAATAACAACTTTCAACAAAAGATAAGACTCGGGGTTAGCTGCAATATTGTGTTTAGCACTATATTACTTGATTGAACATGCTTATAGAAGGAATTTTGGTAACATCCATATGTGATGGAACTTTTACAATGAGAAAGTGTATATAGATTGTCTGCACCAGGAGTATACAAAAATATTAAGCAGTACTTTCAAACTAGTTAGGATCAACTGCATATTAGACCGGCGATAAGCTGATCTCTTCTTTTTTTTTTTTTTTCTGAATTCTAGGAAAACCCGCAGCTGCTACCCTTCGCGTGAGCGCTCTGTGCGCACTGGATAAATCCCCCACTGTGTAATAGCCTTCAAACCACACAGGGAATGTGAACCGCACTAGGCAAGCCCTGCGCGACAGGCTCGACCCAGAAGGCATTGAGGGGGGATCGATCCTAGATCATCTGTATGGATGATCGCCCTCCAAACCAACTGGGCCATCCCCGAAGGGATACCGCTGATCTCTTTGATAATATAAGATGTTATATTAATGAAGCAAAATTAAGGGGTCGTTTGGTATGATGGATAAAAATAATCCTGGGATAATAATTTAGTATCGCCTTATCCCTTGTTTGGTTATTAATCTTGGAATAAGTTATCCCAGTACTAAAAATAGTATCGTGATAACTTGTACCTGCCAAAGGATAGAATAGTAATCCCAGGATAAAGCAATAAAATTGACTATTTCAGAATTAATACAACATGTCAAACAGTC
The DNA here is from genome assembly GCF_001879085.1 of Nicotiana attenuata. Lineage (NCBI taxonomy): Eukaryota > Viridiplantae > Streptophyta > Magnoliopsida > Solanales > Solanaceae > Nicotiana > Nicotiana attenuata. The sequence continues at coordinate 263,262 of NW_017670306.1, forward strand.
AATAGGAAATAATACCAGAATAACTAATCTCAGCATAACTAATCTCACTATAACCAATCTCAGCACAACACGTCTTCAAACAAAACCACCCAAGGGTACTGGCAATAAAACAAAAGATGAGCAGGCCACCTGGGAATTTTGTAGTTAGTTGGGACTAGTTTCTTGGGGATTTATCTAGGGATATGCTTACATGGGAAATACAGAGGGGTTTTATTGTTGCGATTTTAGCTAGGGACTTTTTCTTGGGGGGATATACTTGTGGATTTTCTCACCTGGGAATTTATTTAATACAAAATTAGTTGCTAGTTACATATTCGGAGAATCCAACAATTCCAAAAAGATGGGTGGACACTCTAGCAAACCTGCTCCTACACCAGAAATTCAAATTTTATATACATGCACTTCACTAATAAAGGGTTCTGTTTCTCCCTTACAGAACATCTTTTATTCCATTCTAATTTCTAAGCAAATGGTCCACATGATGCATTAGGAGACGGTCGTCTCTGTCCTTGCTGTATTGGGGAAAATTGTATTTTATATATATGGTGACGTATCAGGACACGTGGATTGGTCAAATGGTCAATGAATCACAATTAGACACGATTCAAGAATTGTAAAACAGACACGGGCAAAGAAGGAGGAAGAGGCACGGGACATCAGATAAGTAGCATGGCGCCCGTACCTATTTAAATCATTTATATCCGGGCATCAGAAGGAATGAATCTGGTTATAAAAAAGAGTGCAGATACAGCATTTAATACTCATTAAATGCTTGTGTAACGTAGCATTCAATGTCTTTAATTATTCATAATAGCCTCATTATGATTTGGGCATAACGTACATTCTCAAAGGTACCTATAAAAAGGAGATATATGATCAGTTATAGGGGACACGAAAGACTATTGAAATATACATTGGTATCATTTGTTTTTCTTGATTATTATATTGCTACTCAGAATTATTTCCTTTTATTCATTTCTTTGATTATCAGTAACCCGAGTTCTTCTAAATTCTAGCTTTGACTAAAATTCTATTTTTTAGTTAAACAAATTGGTTCCGTTACCGGAAATCTGATAATCTATTTCCTCTTTGCCTAACTTTCCTTGTTACATCAACTATGGCAAACAACAATGATAACACTCAAGGAAACCAAGAAAATCAAACAAATCAACAACATCAGGGACATCTGCAGGATAATAACGCATTAGTTCCTTCTCCACAAGGTTCTCCACGACGGTCTCGTGAAGGCACTCCTGAGGGGTCTCATACAGATGGACAAGCTCAATTCGAAAATGTGGAGGCTATGGATGAAACTTTACAAAAACTTATCGCCACACAGGTCAATAAAGCTCTTCAAGCTTTTGTCAGTCAACTACCTGTTGCTCCACCCACATCTACTCCAAATAACAATACTCTGGAGAACCCTCGCTCTGGGCTAATTAATTCAGGTAGCGGAGGAACCCCCAGCGAGACACAGGAGGGAGAACCAGGTAATTTAGTTAATTCTGATTTACAAAATCTAGTACTAACATTGCGAAAACAGCTCAAGGAGCAAAGTGACCGCATAGAGCAGATACCCGGGGTGCCGCCTGTGATCAAAGGGGTAGATATGGATAAGTATTCTCAACAGCCTTGGAAGCCAAGTGCTGCTCCTCTCCCAATTCCAAAGAAGTTCAAACTGCCTGATATACCAAAATACGAGGGAACAACAGACTCACGAGACCACGTTACTGCATTTACAACAGGCGTAAAGGGCAACGACCTGACTAAGCAGGAGATTGAATCAGTCTTAGTCAAAAAATTCGGTGAAACGCTCACTAAAGGAGCGTTAACATGGTATTCTCTTTTACCCAAAAATTTGATAAATTCTTTTGCTGAGCTTGCAGATTCTTTTATCAAAGCACACTCGGGAGCTCAAAAAGTTGAAAAAAGAATGGAAGATATCTTCAAGATCAAGCAAGGAGACTTAGAATTGCTTAGAGAATTCGTGGACAGATTTCAACGTGAAAGAATGACATTGCCACGTGTACCTGACAACTGAGCAGCCATAGCCTTCACAAGCAACTTGAATGAGAAAAGTTCAGAAGCTACGAGGCGACTCAAGGAAAGCCTCTGAGAATTTCCAGCAATGATGTGGAATGACGTCTATAACAGATACAGTACAAAGATGAGGATTGAAGAAGATATTACTTTACGACATAAAAAAGAAGAAAAAGTAAGCTCAAGACGTGCAGAAAATGAAAAAAGATCCGGTAAAAACAGGTACGATCCATACATGGGACCTGCGGGGAGAGACTCACGATCAAAGCAGGACAATCAGTGGTACGATCACAGATCATAGAATAAAGAATTAGGCTCGTCTTCAAGATTTGGGAATGATCGAAACACACACGAGCCACGAGATGATGATAGGGGTCTGAAGGCAAGGTTTGGAGGTTATAATTTCAACGTGAGCACTTCTGAACTCGTAGCTATTTTAAGAAGCATGGGAGATAAGGTACGGTGGCCAAAGGAAATGCGATCGAATCCAAACAGACGAAACCCTGATCATTGGTGCGAATTTCATAACGATCACGGGCATAAAACAGAAGATTGCAGGTTTTTGCAAGGTGAAGATGATCATTTGCTAAAACAGGGGTATCTCACTGAGTTATTCAGTGAGAAAGGTAAACAAGCATACATGAAGAACAGGCAGGAGCCTCCAAAGCCACCTTCACCCAAAAGAACTGTCAACATTATAAGTGGGGGTGAAGATATCAATAGCGTGTCATATACTGCAGCAAATAAGATTTCCAAAGTAACAATTACTCACGGGAAGCGGCTGCGGCAAGTTTTAGAAGAAGACAACAACATTCAATGATGCAGATGCAGATGGCGTGTTAACCCCTCATAACGATGCACTGGTAATATCTTTAATTGTATGCGATACTAATGTAAAACGACTTTTGATTCCGTAAACATTATTCTGTTAAGAGTATTACGTGAGATGTAAGCTGAAGAAAAAGTAATACCAAAGGCACATACTCTATCTGGGTTCGATAATTCCAGCGTCGTTATAAAAGGAGAGGTAACGCTCACCACATTTGCTGAAGGAGTCGTCAAAGACACAAATTTCCAGGTAGTAGACATGGAGATGGCTTACAATATGATTCTTGGGAGACCATGGATCCACGAAATGGACGATGTTCCTTCAACTTTGCATCAAGTCATTAAATTTCCAGCGCCATGGGGAATATGTCAAATCAGGGGAGATCAACAGACATCTAGGAACATCAACTCCGTGGCAGACTCAAGCACGAAGGGTGAAGAAAAATAGCAATTACAGAATTCAATTGAGGATAACATAGCGTCAACCTCAACTGAACAAGAACAAACAGATGTAGATTCAAGGCCCGATTCCATTCAAGAACCAGAGGAAAATAAAAACATCAAAACGGCGATAGAAGAGCTGGAGGCTGTGGTTTTGTTTATACACTGGCCAGAGAGAAAAGTGTATATAGGAGCTAATCTTAGCCCGGAGGTGAAGCGTAAGTTAATTGAATTTTTAAAAGCTAATGCAGACTGTTTTGCTTGGTCCCATTCTGACATGACAGGGATACCACCGGAGTTGATGACTCATAAATTAAATGAAGATCTATCATATCCTCCAATCAATCAAAAGAAAAGAAGGCAGGGAATTTTCAAGAATTAGGTGATTCAAGAAGAAGTCCAAAAATTGCTAAAAATTGATTCTATTCGTGAGGTAAAGTATCCTAACTGGTTATCTAACACTGTTGTAGTTCCAAAGAAGTGGCGAGTTTGCGCAGATTACACAGACCTTAATAAAGCTTGCCCGAAAGATTCTTTTCCATTACCACACATAGATCAATTGATTGATGCAACTGCAGGTCATGAACTTTTAAGTTTTTTAGATGCATATTCAGGGTATAATCAAATTAAAATGGATCCAGGAGATGAAGAAAAAACTTCCTTCATAACAGATAGGGGGACTTACTGTTACAAAGTAATGCGCTTTGGTCTAAAGAATGCAGGTGCAACAGATCAAAAGTTAGTTACCCAAATGTTTAAAGAACATTTAGGTAAGACTATGGAGGTATACATAGATGATATGCTCGTTAAAACTCAGCATTCAGGAGATCATATATCGCATCTGTCTGAAGCGTTTAAAATTTTGCAAAAATATAATATGAAGTTAAATCCTGAAAAATGTGCATTGGTGTGGCATCAGGTAAATTTTTAGGTTTTCTTGTTTCTAACCGTGGTATTGAAGTGAATCCTGCACAGATTAAGGCTATTGAAGAAATCCCTGATATACTTTCAAACAAGAAAGAAGTTCAAAGATTAACAGGGAGAATTGCAGCCTTAGGAAGATTCATTTCTAAATCATCAGAGAAATGTTTTAAATTCTTCTCAGCCCTTAAGAAGCAGGACCAATTTGAATGGAATGAAGAGTGTCAACAAGCACTCAGGAATTTGAAAACGTACTTATCAAATCCACCTTTGCTAGCCAAACCAAAGGCTGGGGAGAGACTTCTCGTTTACTTTGCTGTTTCAAAAGTTGTGGTAAGCGCTGTTTTGGTTTGAGAAGAACAAGGTAAACAATTCCCTATCTATTATGTTAGTAAATCTTTGTTAGATGCAGAGACGCGATATCCTCAGTTAAAAAAGCTTGCACTTGCATTAATCATGGCATCTAGAAAGTTAAGACCTTACTTTCAATGTCATCCTATTGTTGTAGTGACTGCATATCCTTTACGTAATATATTGCATAAGCATGAATTATCAGGAAGGTTGGCCAAATGGGCCATAGAGTTAAGTGAATATGAAATCACGTACCAACCTAGAACAGCAATAAAATCACAAGTATTAGCCGATTTTGTGGCAGATTTTAGCCAGGGGATGCAATTAGAAGCAGAAAAAGAACTGCAAGTTTTAAATGGTGCTAACCCAGGAACTTGGACTTTATTCACTGATGGCTCATATAACGTAAAAGGTGCAGGTCTAGGGGTTGTCTTGGTACCACCTACGGGTGAAACTATTAGACAAGCTATTAAATGTCATTCTATAACTAACAATGAAGCGGAGTATGAAGTTGTGATTGCAGGTCTAGAATTAGCACGAGAACTTGGCATAAATCAAATTATAATCAAGAGTGATTCACAACTCGTGGTCAATCAAATGCTGGGGACTTATACAGCTAGGGAAGCAAGGATGCAGCAGTACTTAGAAAAGGTACGGGAGTTGATAAAGCAATTTCAAACCTGGAAAGTCATACAAGTACCAAGGGATGAAAATGTTGAAGCAGACACCCTAGCTAATCTTGCATCTACAGCTGATGGGGCAAGTGATGCAAGTTTCTCAGTTATAAATTTATTTCACTCAGTTCTCGATCCTGATAAGAATGAGGTAAACTTTAATAATTTAACTTGGGATTGGAGGAACGAGATTGTTGCCTTTTTGCAGTATGGTACCGTCCCTGATAATAAGCAAAAAGCCCATGCGCTGCGAAAAAGGCTGCTCGGTACTATTTAAAGCAAGGTAATTTATATCGAAAAATGTTCGGTGGTCCCTTAGCAAGATGCATCGGACCTTCGCAAACGGAGTATGTAATGAGAGAGATACATGAGGGGCACTGTGTTAATCACGCAGGAGGGGAAGGTCACTGGTAAGAACCTTGATTAGAGCAGGATACTATTGGCCTAAAATGGGAGAAGAAGCAGAAAGTTTCGTGGTTAAATGTGATAAATGCCAAAGGTACGGTAACAATATGCACATACCCGCAGAATAATTACATCCAGTCATTGCATCGTGGCCATTTATGAAATGGGGAATGGATATAGTAGGGCCATTACCTCAATCGAAAGGACAGGTAAAGTTTCTGCTCGTACTTACTGATTATTTCACTAAATGGGTGGAGGCAGGAGCATTTAAACAGGTGCGAGAAAAAGAAGTCAAAGATTTTGTTTGGCGGAGTATCATATGTCGATTTGGTGTACCAAAGGAAATCGTATGTGACAATGGCCCTCAATTTATCGGAGCTCAAATTACAGAGTTTTTTGAGAGTTGGCAAATTAAAAGGATTACATCTACACCTTATCATCCGGTGGGTAATGGGCAAGCAGAATCAACAAACAAGGTCATTATCAATAATTTAAAGAAGCGATTAGAGGAGTCAAAGGGTAACTAGCTGTGACGACCCAAAGGTTCATCACCTGTTTCCTCATCCGTTCCGTGCTTCCGAGGCCTTGAAAACCTCATTTTTACTTGCCTCGATTTGCGTGCACAGTCCGGACGCATAGCCGGAAAGCTTTTATGTTGAAATATGTGAATTCTGTGAAAAATTTGAAGAATTTTGACATTAATATGATTACAGTTGACTTTGGTCAACATTTTTGGAAAACGGACCTGGACCCGAGATGGACGGTCCCGGAAGGTCCGTAGAAAAATATGGGACTCGGGCATGTGCCCGGAGTCGAATTCCGAGGTCTAGAGCCCGAGAAATGAATTTTTCTGTGAAATTATTTTTCTGAAATTAATAAGGAAAATGGAAATAAAAATTTATTAAAAAACTGTGGTATCGGGCTCGTATTTTGGTTCCGACGCCCGGCACAAGTCTTATATATTGTTAAGCGTTTTCTGTGAAGTTTGGTCGAAATCGGATGTCGTTTGACGTGTTTCGGACCTAATTATCTAAAGTTTGAAGTTATGATGTTTGAAATGAAATGATGAGTTTGTGGCTTGATTCAATGATTTTTATGTTATTTTGGCGATTTGATCGCTCGAGTAAGTTTGTAGGATGTTATTGAGTTAGTGTGTGTGATTGGTTAGGAGCCCCGAGGGCTCGGGAGTGAATTGGAGGTGGTTCGGGGTGTTTTTACACTTAGGAAAGGATCAGATTCTGCTGCATTTTTACACAGGCATTTTGTTCTTCGCGAACTCGGCCTCAGGCTTGCATTCGCAGTTCTTTGGTCTTCCCCTCTTACGCATTCGCGTCCTACTTCACGCGATCGCGTAGTTCTAATTCCCCCTCCTTCCCGTTCGCATCCTCACTATCGCGAACGCGTAGCTTTACCAGCTTCCTCAACGCGTTCGCGTGGCCCCTCACGCGTTCGCGTATAACAGTCCCTGGACCCCCCAACATTTTCTTCTACGCGTTCGCATTCTATTTCACGCGTTCGCGATGGAGTGTCCAGTTTACCCTTCGCGAACGCGGCCCCTTTCCCGCGAATGCGAAGGGCAATTTTGCCCAGCGAATTTTTAAGTCCAAAACAGAATTAGTAGCTCGGGATTTAGCCATTTCTTCACACGAGCTCCTCTCCCTAACACTCCATAGGCGATTTTGAAGAGCTTCTTTCTCCATAGCCTCTTAGGTAAGTGTTCTTAACTTCTTTCCCNCCTCACTTTGATCATCATAGCACTCATTCGAATAACCACCACCATCATTGTTGTTGTCAAATTGCTCACCATTACCTTGAGGTTGTTGTTGCCCTCTTTGCCTCCGTTTCAACATAGAGACACTCTCCATTGCATTGATTTGGCGCGGGTTTTGGACTTGTTGCAATTGCGCCTCCGCCAATTGATTCTTGGTTGTTGTAAGTTCGGCAATAGCTTGGCCATGATTGTTCAACTCCTTGTGCAAGTGGATGACCGTGGGGTCACCTTGGGGCACATTCGCTCGGCTTTGCCATGCCGAAGACGTGTCGGCCATTTCATCAAGTACATCACATGCCTCTTGATAAGAAAGTTTCATAAAGTTCCCTCCGGCCAATTGGTTCACAATGCACTGGTTCGTGTTGTTGATGCCCCGATTAAAGGTTTGTTGTATCATCGACTCGGTCATGTCATTATTAGGGCACTCCTTCACCATTGTTCTATATCTTTCCCAAATTTTGTGCAAAGGTTCCGTTGGCATTTGTTTGAAAGCTAGAATCTCATCCCGAAGAGCCGCCATATGACTTTGAGAAAAGAACTTGGCAATAAATTTGTCCGCCAATTCATCCCATGTGTGAAAAGAATGATTTGGAAGCCTTTCTAACCAGTCCAACGCATCACCCCTAAGAGAAAACGGAAAAAGCCTCAATCGCAACGCATCCTCTGACACGTTTGTTTGTTTGGTGCCCCAGCATGTATCTACAAACCCCTTCAAGTGCTTGTATGCATTTTGATCGGAGGCGCCCGTAAAATACCCTCTTTGCTCGAGCAAGGTCAACATGACATTTGTGATTTGAAAGTTCCCCGCCCGAATTCAGGGAGGAACAATGGCACTCGCGTACCCTTGATTTGGTAGAACTCTTGGGACTGCTCTTGGCGGTGGCGGAGGAGGGTCTGGAATAGGATTGTTGTCATTTGCATTGGCTGACGGCCTCTACGTGGAACTTGAGGTGGTTGAACCTCTTTGGGCTCAAGATCATCTACCTCCTCCCCCGCATTCATGTTGCCAAGACGCTCGTTTGCATTAAGAGCCATAGTACCTGAATGATCGACACAAACAAAATTAGTAAACAAGAAGGAAAGAGAAGCAAAACACAAAACGAGCTAAACAGATAGTCAACACCGTAAGCTCCCCGGCAATGGCGCCAAAAAAGTTGATTACTGCCGACTCAACACTACACTAAGGTAGGAAGAGCGGGTTGCAACAGCCTTTACCCAAATAGTGGTTCAGGATCGAATTTCCACAGGGAGCTAGTAATGGAGTTCTATTGTCTGTTTAGTCTAGAATTGCAGTTGTGCTTCTAATGTCACTTTTAACATCCTTGGTTTTGATTCTTATATCTACTATTATAAGACTAATGTTTGAAGCTAAATTATGCTACGGAGATATTGCTAAGTTGTAATTAATATAGAGAAAGGTACTAGGGTCGTGGCATTGCCTAGGTGGCTAATTAACGGGTAAATGCTACTAAGGGTAAATTGAAATATTTGGGGCTTACGCTATAACCGTTGCTCAATTGTACCCACTCTCACACCTCTCGGTAAGAGAGTGATTTTTCCCAATTGACTCTCTCGAGACCAGTTGGGTAGGCTAATTAGAGCAAGCAACTAGGGTTCAAGTAGGGTAATTACTCTCTCGAGGTTTAACCCATTAATTGGGACTACCATTTCCCATGGGTCCATCCCAGTTCCTTGTTGGGTCAATTTTGGGGTCATAGACTCTCTTTTTCAAGAAGAGTTAAACCCACCAAGCTAGAATCAGTGTTTGCAACCACCAATCCTTAGTTAAAACCTAAAATTAACCCAAATAGCAAACACCCAACATCAATCTATCCTTAGATGGCAACACCCATCAATTACCCATACTAGGGTTGAGCCACAACCCTAGATAATGGTTTAGCTAGACATAATTAAAGAAGAGACATAAGAATTAGAAGAAAAACTATACATAATAATTAATTACTGATAAGAAACGACAAGAATCTATTGAGAAATTAATGCTAAAATGCCAAAATAGGCTAAAACATCAGTTCTCACGAGCGCAGCTCGATATCTGGTACAAAACTTAACCTAAAAATGGGAAAAATATCTATTTATAGTGGCTGGAAAAACTGGATAAAAATACCCCTGCGGGGTCAGCGCGGGCCGCGCAAAAAGGTAGCGCGGCCGCGTTGGCTCTTGAACTCTTGAATTTTAACTCTCTGAAGTTGAGGGACGCGGACCGTATGAAAGTGTAGCGCGAGCGCGGGAGCTCTGGCGCGGACCGCGTAAGTGTGACCGCGGCCACGTGGCTTGTACTGGTCCCAACTTGCATCTCTCTGAATCTCTCCAGTGCGGGCCGCATGATTAAGTGGCACGACCGCGTGAGCTGAACGCGGGCCGCATAAATCCAACCATGGCCGCGTGGTGAAAGTCCTGAATTTGCACTTCTCTGAATCTCCTAGTGCGACCGCGTGCACTTTTGTGCGGTCCGCCTAGGCTCTTTTTCCATCTCTTTACTTGGCCTTTGATGCTTGAGCAGGTTTCACTCCGTTTTGAGCCGATCTTTGACATTTCAGTCACTTTGTTGGTCAAACCTGCAATCAAGCACAACGTGTGAGCATTTTGGGATTATTTTGTATCAAATTATACTCAAAGCATAGGCAAGTAGGGGCATAAAATACGTTAAAATCCTACTTATCAAGAACCAAGCACACGATTCATGCAAGCTACACAAGAATCTAATGACGAAGAGATGCGGGTCGATTTGGATCTACTAGAAGGCAGGAGAGAAGCTGCATTAATAAGAATGGCAGCACAAAAACAAGTAATAGAACGATACTACAACAGGAAAGCACGCCTCAGATTCTTCAAAATTGGGGACTTCGTGCTTAAAAAGGTTTTTCAATCCACAAAGGCAACCAACACGGGTAAATTGAGTCCAACTTGGGAAGGACCCTATAGAGTTCGTGATATTGCAAGCAAGGGAGCATATGAATTGGAGACAATGGAAGTATTGCCTTCGCATTGGAATGTTGTTCATTTGAAGAGATATTACTTCTAAGGAATACCCACAGTCAGGTATCACCATTTTACGTTTAATTTTTTGAATTGTTAAAATTTTACTAACGATTTTAGATGATAGGCAAAAAGCTAGCCCGTACTAAATGATGAGTCATGACCTGTAAGGCACACATAATAACCTAAAATTCCTAGCCTAGGGTTACAATTATTCTGATAGAAATTTAAACGGGTGAAGCAGTCTTCATTTATAATCGTACCTCCGAGTCCCATAGGTATTTCCTTTTCAGGAAAAGGACCAAATGAGAGAAACTATCAAGTGCTCGAGGCTTCATACTTCAACACTCAAACACTTGGGGGACTATATAATATACACAAGTATATATAAAGAAGGCAGGGAAGATTGAAGAAACATCAAGCCTGAAAAAGTCAAGTGCAGAGTAATAAAAGTCACATGACGTCATGAGCCAAGGCTAAAGAAAACCTTACAGTGGTTAGGGTAAAAGCTATGTACTAAAGCAGGTTGTAAAGAAAAACCTTGCATTTATTGTTCTAAAGCAGGTTATAAAGAAAAACCTTGCATTTATTGTTCTAAAACGGGTTATAAAGAAAAACCTCGTGTTTATTATTTTTTCTTAAAAATCTGTTACAAGGAAAAACAGTTACGAGAAATTTATAGATGTAATTCAAATACATGTAAGATGTTATTCAAAACTTGTGAAGGCTCGAAATAAAAACTTGTCAATGTTATTCCAAAGAAACATGTGTGTTCCTATTTCTTTTATCGTATGTTAATACCATTATGAAGTTGAGATGTCTTCTTCATTCACTACAAAAAAACGCTCCATTTGCGGAGGTTTTATTTACTTTTTGCGGCGGTTAAAAACCTCCGCAATACACTTTTACGGCGGTTTCCGAAACCCCCGCAATAATGTTCGCCGCAATCAATTTGCGGGGGGTTCTTTTACAAACCGCCGTTATCATATAGTGGGGGATATTTGACGCGGTATAACCTCCGCAATTTGGCAGTTTGGCTGTCACTTATTAAAAAATAGCGGAGGTCTAAACCCCCGCAATTTCTTTATTTAACCCCCATGAATTTTATAACAAAATATTATTATAGGTTAAATAGTGGCAGTTATAACCTCCGCTGTTCATTGATTTTTTTTTCTTCAATATAATGTTACTCCATAACTGTTCTAATTTCACTTATATTAATATAATGAAGCATCAACAAATTATATAAATAGCTTAGTAGAATCAAGTAACATCAATATATTAATAAACCACAAAATACATTAAAGTAAATTATCATTAGTCTTAAAAATTTGATGTAAACACAACTACTCCAACCATTAAACACAAAACATCAATATTATAATTAGTCTTAAAACTAACATTAAACATGACATCCATTCCAATCATTACAGACAATAGATCTACTATGACCATTCAACCGAGTACGATACTTAATTATCTAATACATTTGCAAGAAACTTCAATGATTGTCGTTAGGATTACTTCCACCGGATGATCTACTTATATCCATGGGTGAAATGGATACGCTAGCCGCATCACTTGGCTACAAAACAATCAAAAGAAAATATAATTAACAAAAAGTACCTCAACAATATCCTATAACTAATAATACTTGGACTGAACAATCATACTTTACAAAATTAAATAAGAAAGTTATGAACTATTCTTACTGTTGAACGAGGATGAACAAATATACCTGCAAATTCTTCAGGTATCGTCCCTTCTTTCATTATCATATACGCCTTAAAAGCATTCATCATTTGAGTTTTAACATTCACCATTTCTCTGTAGTTCTCCTGGCTTTGATTGTGAGCATTAAACATTTGATTGTACTTCTCTTGGCATTGGGAAGAACATGAACCATTATTATAACTTGAAGCATTCAAATCACTATAACGAGGTCTTGTTTGTCTAAAAGCTCTGCTAGGAACAACTCCCAATCCTAAGCACCTTACCCTTCCAGAGTGCTCTTTTCCCAACACCTTACCAACAACATCATTTGGCGAAATTTCAGACTCATCCACGGTGCTTTGGATCAATGCTAGTTCAATTTTTTCTAAATACATTACACACCAAAAGTCAGTGTCCTTACTTCAATCAACATCTAAAATGCCAAGTCTGTTATTCACACTCTTGATATGGGCATCAATTTTTAAATACAACATAGGCCACATTATAGATAAAATTGCTGCAATTCACATTGCAAGTAAAATTTTTGGAGTAGGGACGGGTTTTCTTTTAAAGACTTAAAACTGTCAGAACTATGTTATTTTAACAAAATAGTATATACTGTAAGAGGTTGTTAAGAAGTTGGTGTTATCTTCATAAAAATGCATTCCCCAAGTTCAAAACAGAACTGGAGTCGTTGATCTCCGTAGCAATTCAAATGAAAATTATCTAGTTATTGATCTAAGTCATTGTATATCTTAAAATAATATCAGATTAATATCATGATATTCATACTGTGAAATACTAAAAGAAAGAAATATGGTTAGATAGTTCAAATAAAGTAACACATTGTTATTTTGGTGCAATTGTGAATGTGAAGTGTGTTCAGACAATACTCAAAATATAGCAAGAGGTATATCACTACCTATACATACACACACTTATCATTTTAGATGTTGGTTGCTCAAAGTTGGAGAAATGAGAGTCTTACACATATCTCTTTTGCCGCCTCATTAACATATGATCCATCTTCATTCCTATGTGTAGCGAGAGAAAGCTGTCCTCGTCCAGGCTTTTCTCCAGTCTCAGCCATCTATAATTGAAAAGGTCAAATTCGCATTAACTTAACTAACAAGGAATAATTGCTAGTTTAATTAAAGCATCCAAAGTGAATTATTACCATTTCAGCCCTTCTTCTAGAGTTAGGTTTAATGTGAAACAGTTGTTTCTTCCGAATTTCAGCATTTCTTTTACAAGTTTTCTTACAAAAAGATACAAAAAAAAAATCAACCAAACAAATATAAGGCAAGGAAAGTTGACTGCAAACAATCTGATTATGTCAAAACCAATCAGATTTAGCTTGTACAAACTGCAGAAGTTATATCATTTCATATAACTTGTCTATGAAGAAATTGCTTGTTTGGAGGAGTTGGAGATGGAAATGAAGATATGGTGAAAGTGATAACATCCACAGGTGGCATTATGGAATTCTTAGCTCCTGTTACAGTAGAGTCAATCACTGATGAATCCTCAGTGTTTTGGAAGCCATTACCAGCACAAAAAGTACTACTAGCAGGACAATCTTATTATCTTTTGCCACTCAACAAAGATCAATATAGTAGCAGTATATTACTGAAAATATTGATAATGTTATGGCCAAGATAGAAATAGGACATGTTAGATCAAATAGTAGCCCCAGGCTGAATTAATGTAACTAGCTATATATTTCAAGAATCGATCCAACTAACACAAAACACACATAGCTGTCAACACCTTTGTCCGGGCACACTAAGTTAAATTAGCACCCAGCAGACGCGTGTTCTTGCTCCTAACATTCTTTAAATGGATAACAAAATTTATATCAAAACTGTAAAGAACCTTCACAATATCCCTCCACAAAATGAAGTTAGTTTGTACTATGAAGAAAAAGAAAAAGAAATGAAGCTGCTGCTGTTGACCCTACTACGTAATATTCTTGGAGTGTAGCCATCGTTGATTCCACAGAATATATGAGTAAATACTTACTCGTACTTGATTTTTATTCTAATCAAACAGTTCAACTTAGTAAATTAAAGTTGAAGCATTGAAATAAATACCTGTATTTTTTCTTTAAAGCGGTAATCAACAAAAGAAATCTATTGATCCGGTGGAATCCATGTCGTCAAAATCAACCACAATGCGTTCTCCATTAGATAAATTTAACACGTCCCTTTTCTTCACTTTAAGTATCTTGCTAGCTCCTTGCGAATCTTAAAAGATAAAAACAGTGTGAGATACCACAGATACATAAGAATCTTTCGTCCCTCTATTCCTTTCAGGGAAGAACTATCTTGAAAGCAGCAGGAAAGCACTTTCAATCTTATAACAATCAATCGAGTTTTTGGAAACAAACCATGACCATATGGATGATATAAGTTTCTGACTGAGCCATATAAGTTTGCAATAATTCCAATTCTGCTTCACTTTAAAGGAGTTGTCTTTTCCATTGCCCCATCTATCATGTCAAAGTTGCTTTAGTTGTAATAAGTTTTAATTATTCAGTCTGTCCATCATATGTAAAGCCTTAGCCACTAAAACTGAGTTCTAAATCAATAGATAAAAAGTAGCAGCCCAGTAAAGACAAGAATTCTGTTAAGGTTGATGATCAAGTCGGCGAAAATAGTTGCAACAAGGGACATCACAAAAAATCAAAACCAAACCCCATCAAAACAAGAAGCTTAGCATACCTATTGCATCTACAGTCCAATGTTGTGTAGATACACGTCCATTGGAAGTAATTGTAACCTACAATATTTCCATGAGAAAGGATAATTTAGTAACCTATCAACGCAATATCATTATAAAATTTTGTAAGATAATAAAAAATGGCACATAAAAATATTGCTATGTAATCATTCTCTCATAGCACAGATTGGTTAGATGTTAGGCAAACATAGTCATTCTTTGATGCAGGGGCTGGTTGATCATATTCTGAATATAGGCATCGGAAACTGTTTTTTACTTTTTAACATTCTGAATGCTCTATCTGCAATCCACCAAACTTATATAATTCTATCAAGAAAAAGGGGGAAATTTAAATAGGACGTGCAGTCTATAGAGCCACATTTTAGGTTCCACAATACTGGTTCAATCCCTTTGAAGTTGAGCAATAAAAATACAGTAATTCAGTAAGCAGTAGTTGCGATACCTTCAACAGGCAATTTATAGAGCAAGATTTTAAGCTCTACACTACTAGTTCAATCTCTTTGCAGTTGACCTTAGGAAAACCCTGTTGCCAATAATCAATCCATTTGTCCTAAATGATGGATGCCTTCTACTTAAATCAGTAAAACATAACAGTTGACCCAGTCAATAATTCAATCAATCAACTATGCCTCAATTCAAAACATTCTTTTTGACAAGTAACTATTCCTCAATCCGAACTTATCTTTTCTCGAATAAGTTACCAAAACTTTTAGGATATCGCAAGTAGCAAATTATTCTTATGTTTCATTTTAGTCTGTATTGTGTAAGAGATTAAGATTGAATTTAATAAAATGAAAGCAATATGAACAATGCAAATTTATGTAATTGACTTCCACTTGTTGAGACATAATTGCTTTAAATTTGTTATTTTATGTTGTAGATGGAGTTGGGGCCAGAACCTGCAGAAAACAAAAATGTACCTGGAGACTGATTCAAACACAGAGTAGAGCAGAAAGAGTAAAAGCAACCGGCGACAATTGTGTCTTCTCTGAACGTCCTCAGGAGTTCTAAAATACACATGCAAAAGAAAATATTTCAATTAAGACATCAATCACAAAAATTAACCTCAAAATACACAAAGAACTTAAATTTTAGAACCTAATGCAAAAGGAGAAAGAGGACTTACATATCCTTCTTCAAAATACACCGATTCTACTAAATTTATGCGGATTCTACCAAATTTATACCGATTCAAAATACACGGATATTACCAAATTAACAGAGAAAATAAACTTAAAACCCACATGCATGAAGAAAAAAAGACAAAAAGCAGAATCAAAGAATGAAAGAGCAAAATGAAATAAACTTACATCCAATTGATTGATAGATCTGAAGTTTTCTTTCATATCTCTTTCATTTTGCAACAGAGGAGGCACTGAAAGAAAGAGGAGGCGCTGAAGAAAAGCAGAGAGCTACACGAGCTTGAAATCGGAGGGAATGAAGAAGAAATGGAAGAGATTAAGTGAAGAAGAAATGGAAGAGATTAAGTTTTACAGCTACCTGTAGAGAATTCGGCAGCATATTAAGTGAAGAAGATAAGATTTCGGCTTCCCTTTGAGACTATACTATTTTTCTGTTCATTTTCGTGGTTGTTTACCCTAATCATTCAAAATCTGTGTTGATCTGAAGTTTTACAGCTTCCATTTTTTGGCATCTGCAGATTAGAAGAAAGCCCATAAGAGAAGAAGAGATTTTATGAGTTAGGGGTTTGGCTATTTTTGATTAAGTGATTAAGTGAGGGTTTCTGAAAATGAAAAAAGNTCAAGGCTCAAAATAAAAACTTGTCAATGTTATTCCAAAGAAACATGTGTGTTCCTATTTCTTTTATCGTATGTTAACACCATTATGAAGTTGAGACGTCTTCTTCATTAAGTGTCGAAATGTAAAAGGGCCCTCTTTTATAAAACTCATGTTTAAAACTATTTAGTCATGAGATTAACAGAAGCATTTTTTTAAGAGCAAAAATGCAAGCTATTTTATAAGTCCTTAAAAAATAAAGGCAAGAATAGAATAAATAGAAGTCTAAGATAATAACATCAAAAGCTTCTTAAATACTTAAGATTAAGTGCGAACTTAATCAAAAAACTGTGAAATTGTTTATACAGAATTGCCCCACAAAAGACTTGGGGACTTGCGTTCTAAAAATAAACCCTTAGATGAAGCCAAGGGTTTCTAACACGATTTTCCAAAGAGGTACCTGCAGCAAAAACAAGGAATTCAAAATAAATTTTCTAAGAAGATGTGGGAACTGAAGAAGAAGCATCAACAGCAACGGGCTCAACTTGGGTAGGAGCTTCAACGGCGACAACAGGCTCGACTTGAGTAAGGGCTTCAGCAGAGGTAGTTTCAACTTGGCTTGTAGAAGTGGGCTCGATTGGGCTTGACGAAGATGCGATACCCGCATGAACCTCAACCACGGGAGCTTCAATCACAGGTGAAGGGAAGTCCTGTGGTTGCTGAGCTAGTTCTATGGTTTTATTGACCTTAGCTAATTCAGCCTCCAGGTCAAAACTTTCTTGCCCAACTTCAAGTAAGGTATCACGACGGGAATTCAGAAAAGCCCAACTCACCTCAAATTTTTCTTCAAGGATCTCATAATCCTTTTCCCAAGCAGCGACCTCACTTTTGAGCTCTTCATTCCCAGCCAAGGCAGAATTACAAGAAGTTTGAAGGGAAGCATGTGAGCTCTCTAAAGCATGCACCTTATCAACAGAAACTCGAAGTTCCTCTTGTGCCTGGGTTAGGTTTTGCACAAGTTCCCCAGTATAAACCTCTTTTTGAACCAACAGAGCCTTTAATGCCCTATTCTCCTCGCTAGCCTTGGATAGCTGTTCTGAAAGGAGGATTCAAGGCGTTCTTTTTCCTTCTCAGCCTGGCTCGAGGAAGCCTTGATAACCGCCAGCTCCGAAGTTAATGCTCGTACTTGCTATTCTAAGGTACTTTTTCTCTCTTGTAAATCCTCCATGTCGATTTGAGCGTTGTCAAATTGTTCCTTCCAGTTGTTTGCCTCCAACTGGGAATCACGTGCTACCTTCTCCAAGAGGGAGATTCTGCTCATCAGCTCAGTGCCAATAAGATTGGCCTACGTAAAAAAAGAGAAGTAAGAATCCCAAAGTCGAAAATTTTTACAGAATGGAGAAAAGTAGGAAAGAAAAATACCTTTAAAGTGACATGCACTATGTCATTCATGAGAGTCAGGTTGCTATGGCTTTCAAGCTTTGCTTTCTCGATGGGGCCAATCAAAGGCTCGAGCCAAATATCAGCTTGACCGGACTTTCTCAAGAGGCTGTTGTTAGCAGGAACCTCAATGGTTACGCTCCTCATAGCAGTACTCCTACATGAAGAGCCCACCTCCGTATGATGAACGATAGGTGGAGGAATTGCCAAAGGAGGAGCGGTGGAAGAAGGAACAGAAGCAACAGTTGATGAAGGTAAAGAAGCAATCACAGGTACATGAGATGAAAAGGAAGATAAGGGAAGCTCGTCTAGAACAGGTCCTAAGTTTCCACTACCAAAACCACTAACAAAAAGTTGATCGATAGACTCACGGGTGTCGTGAGGAGAGACGTCATCATCAGGAATGATAACTGGAGTAACAACAGGCTCGGAAAGAGACAGATGAGGGGAGACTTCAGCCTCGTCATCAGAGACGATACGTCTCCTGGCTCGTGGTCTCATCACCAGGAGCCCTCATTTTCTTCCTCTGAATCTTCTTCCTCAGTAGCTTTTCTTTTTGAAGAACCCAAGAATATATCTTGGGCTAAAGAGGTACGAGTACTCAAAGAGTCACGAGAAGCTATGATTGCCTCTGCGGTGACTCCTCGAATAGCAAATCCTGATAAAAAGAAGGATAAAAGTTAGAACAAAGAAAATATTTATATATCGACAAGGTAAAATAGAAACTCTTACCATGAGTTTTTACTTTCCAGCCATAACGGTTGGAAAGGTTTTTCCACGACCTACCCTCCATTGGAGCGGTCTTCAACAATTTTCCTACCCAACCACGGAAGTTGGGCACAGTCTCCACAACACCCATGGTTGCTGAGAAAAGAAAAAGAAGCGACATTAGAAAAGTTGATAAAGCTTGAAACGTTATTTTCACCCACTAAACCAGCAGTAGGGGCAGCAACAAACCGAGCATACCAGCCACGGTCTTTATCATCCTCGGGGCTCACTAAAACCCTCTTGCTCCTGGCTGCTAGGGTAAACACGCCGTTGCGAAAAAGCCTAGGGGAATAGAGATGAATTAGGTGGGGAAAAGTATATTCAACATCCGCCATGTTAGTGAGGCGCCTCAAGCAGGCGACAGCCCTCCAAACAATCAGACCAATTTGACCCAAACACACGTTGAAAAAACGGCAAAAGTCTAGAATGACCGGGTCAATGGCCGGTTTAAACCCTAGAGTGAAAGGGTATGTGTAAACAAAAGAGAATCTGATTAAGTAAGAAGTGATCCTTTGATTTGGGTTAGGAATGATAAGTGGAAAATCGTCACTCCAGTGACAATCCTTATGAATTATGGGAGTTAAAATATCTATGATTTGAGTGGGGAAAGCATCAGCACGATCTAAAGAGGCAACTTGGGTCCTGAGAGATTCTCTATCATGGTGAAAAGAAATTTCTGTTGGGACTATTTCTTCAACTAGAGGCTCACGAAGGGGCTCAGAGGATTCTTTATTCCTAGAAGAAGACCTCTGAGAAAGGGAACCTCTAGTCCTAGAAGAGGGACCAGAGCTAGAAGAAGGAGTGGATGTGCTACCACCACGAGCAGACCCCAAGCTACGGAGTCTACCCCCCTTCTATGCCTAATAGGAGCATTGGGGAAGTTATCTAAAATGGGGATTCTCCTAGGGTTAGGGTTTGGTAAAGCCATGACAAAGAAGATTGAAGTAGAGCAGAAGAGAATAAAAGGTTTTTGAAGAATTAAAGTGTTTGACACGCTTTATATGGTAAAAGACAAGTAAAGAAGTTATATTTATACTAATGGGTAACCGGCAAAAGAAAAAAGTACAATGATGGAAGAGCTATAATAATGATAACTGACACTTCATGAATAGGGAAGCCGAAAAGAAAGCCTAAGAAAGTGCTGCAAAACTGTAGAGCCAATAAGAGAATGACACGTGTCTAATGCATTAAATGGAAGTGACAATTGAAGCGTCGATTCTGTCTGAGCATTAATGGTGACAAAAATTGTCTTTTAAATGAATTCCACTTCCCAAATATTCAAACTGATGAATAAATGGAAAGTGGGGGGACTATCTGTATTGGGGAAAATTGTATTTTATATATATGGTGACGTGTCAGGACACGTGGATTGGTCAAATGATCAATGAGTCACAATTAGACACGATTCAAGAATTGTAAAACAGACACGAGCAAAGAAGGAGGAAGAGGCACGGGACATCAGATAAGTAGCACGACGCCCGTACCTATTTAAATCATTTATATCCGGGTATCAGAAGAAACGAATCTGGTTATAAAAAAGCGTGCAGATACAGCATTTAACGTGTATTAAATGCTGAGTCCGTTGAGGAATATATATATTCAATGTAGTGATTGTGTAACGTAGCATTCAATGTCTTTAATTATTCATAATAGCCTCATTATGATTTGGGCATAACGTACATTCTCAAAGGTACCTATAAAAAGGAGATATATGATCAGTTGTAGGGGACACAAAAAAAAGGCTATTGAAATATACATTGGTATCATTTGTTTTTCTTGATTATTATATTGCTACTCAGAATTATTTCCTTTTATTCATTTCCTTGATTATCAGTAACCCGAGTTCTTCTAAATTCTAGCTTTGACTAAAATTCCATTTTTTGGTTAAACAATTTACGTGGCTATAAAAACTTCTCAGTATGGGTAAAGTAGGTAAAATGAAAAATTTAAAGTTGAATTATTTTTCAAATATAGAAATGTGTTATTATTTTTTGAACGGATTAATAAGGAAAATTATGTCATCTAAATTGAAACTGATGGAATAATAACAAATTTATGTGTGTATTTGTACTATTTTCCGTCATCACAAATTAATAGTATGTGCATTGGTACTCCGTATGTGTCGGCTCAAGGGCCAAGCGACTGAAGCTTGCGCGTCAGGCCCCGAAATCATTTAAGACCCTTTAATTATTAAAAGTAGGTCTTATGTGTAAAAAAAATTTCAATATATTTAATACTTTAACGAAAAAAATAAAAATCTAAGGAAAAGTTTGTTATGTAATTGAAAGTGACTGTAAATACATTTCGGATAATATATATATATACATTTCGGATTATATATATATTAATATATATTATATATATATATATATATATATATATATAATTATTTAAAAATATTTTTAATATATATTATATATATAATATATCATAGGCCCTTAGCGAAATGTCGTTCGCCTTTAATACCTCTAAAAATTGATTTCACATTAGACAAAATAATCATCTAATTATTTTCCTAATTTTTAGGACTTTGAAATCACCTAAAAGTTTGGTTACTAAATCTTTTTTTATTTAAACTATATAGGAAGTCTTAATATTTATGACTTTCAAATCGATTAGGATTTTACCTTTAAATCTTTTTCCGTGTTTGAATTATGTTTTTTATAACTATTGTCACGACCCAATTCCATCTTAGGCCGTGATGGCGCCCATCGCCGTTGCTAGGCAAGCCAACAGTGAACAATCTAGTGACTTCCCATTTTATAAGTTTTTCAAGTAAATTACTTTCCGTAATTTTAAAGATTTAATGAATAACGGATTTAAAATAATCAAAACGAAAGCAGTGAAATGCAATCATAATCGTAGAACCCAAAATCATAAGTCTACTAGTGTGTGCCAAGACCCGGTGTCACAAGTATATGATCATTCTAGTAGAATATACAAAAGAATACTAGTCTACTGTCTGAAATGAAATAGATAGAAAAATAGAACAAAAGGAAGACTTCAGCTGTTACAGAACAACTCGGAAAGGCAGCTAACCATATAGTCTCGTACCAGGAGTCAAGCGTGCGCATCGGACTAATAACCAGATGTACCTGCCTCAGATTAAGTGCAAAAGTGTAGCGTGAGTACATAAACAACATGTACCCGGTAAGTATCCAGTCTAACCTCGAAGAAGTAGTGATGAGGGGTCGACTTTGACACTTACAATGGGCTAACAATGATATATCAAAATTATATACTAAGCATGGATTACATGAATAATACTGAAAACTCAATAACATGAAATAGTAATTTCTCCTTTCGCAAATATTAAGTCCCAAGTTTAGTTTCATCATTTAACAGTTTGTATCTCAAGGCATTTAAGCAATATCATTTATGGATAGTTCCAAGGATTTATCATTCGCAAGTTATGTCGAGGTCGTACGGTCCGATCCAACATAATATTTAAACTGTGCACTGCCGAGGGTCGAACGGCACGAACCATAGATGCATCTATCTGCTACCGAGGCGTTCGGCCCGCTTCACAAATAGAAAACATTTTAAATAAAAAGCAAATTCTCATTTAAAGTCAAGTGTTCCATTCACAACTTCAAGTAAGTGAATTTAACCTTTTACAATCCTTTTTATCAATTTCCAATATGACTTAAGCAATTAAATTATCAAGTAGGGGTGCAAACATTTCACGTATAGCATGGTATGGGTCCTAGACTACCCGGACAATAGCATAATTAGTAGCTACGTACGGACGTCACTTCGTACGTACATAACCCCCACAATTAGGAGCACATATTAACTATAATTCACCTATGGGGTTAATTCCCTCTTACAAGGTTAGAAAAGGGACTTACCTCGTCTCAAAGACTAATTCTGATCCAATGTTGTGCTCAAACCCCCAAATTTGGTGTCAAACAACTCGAAACTAGTCAAGTATTATATAAAGTAATCAATACATGCTCAAAAGTTCATATTCTAACTATCAAAGTCATTTCTCATGCCTATTTGAAGAATCCCTAAAATTCACCTCCAGGCATACGTGCCCGAATTCCGAAAATTTTCGAAGAAAGTTTTTACCCATAACCCCATGAACACAAATATATTGTTTTACTAAATCACATAACAAATTTCGTGGTTAAATCTAATTTTTATCAAAAACCTAGGTTTTCACCTAAACCCATGATTTTCACTAATTTACATGTTATTATCTACCCATAAACTATGTATTTAACTCACATTTGTAGAAATTACTTACCTCAAAGGTTTAAGTGAAATCCCCTCTCTAAGAGCTCCAAGAATCGCCCAACAATGGAAGAAATGAGTCGAAATAGCCTAAGTCCCGTTTTTAAAATGTTTCTGCCCAGGTCTGCCTTCTTCGCAATCGCGAAGGCAAACGGCCCAGGCCCAGGAACTTTACCCATCGCGAACGCGACAGGAGCCTCGCGAACGCGACAGGAGCCTCGCGAACGCGGAGGCTCGCTTAGCCAACCCTACGCGAACGCGAGGGCTTCTTCGCGAATGCGAAGAATGAACAGTGGCCACCCAACTCAGCCTCCTCTACGCGAACGCGGGCCAGGTCACACGAACGAGAAGGCTAGAGGACCCAGACCTCCGCGAACGCGATCCTACGCACGCGAACGTGGAGGGCAAAAGGCCCCCAGCCCACCGTACCTCAAATCCTTCATCGCGAACACGAGGGTCTGACCGCGTTCGCGAAAAAGGAAACTAGAAACAGAAATCTGGTGTGTTTCAACTCAACTCCGGGCGGTTCGAAGCTCGAGACCCCGTCCAACTACTCCAACAAGTCTATATACATAATACGAACTTGCTCGAACTCTCGAAACGCTTTAAACAACAACAAAACCAAGAATCACACTCCAAAACTAAATTGAATCAAAATATGAACTTCAAGTTTCCAAATTGCTCCGAACGCGCTGAATCATACTTAGAGTACTCGAAATGACACCAAATTTTGCGTGCAAGTCTTAAATAATATTACGGAACTATTCCCGATCTCGAAATTCCATTCGGACCTCGATATCACCAAAACCTGCTCCAAACCAAATTTAAAGAACTTCAAAAACCTTCAAGGAATCAATTTTCACTATAAGGCGTCAAAAAGCTCCGGGGTCATCCAAAACCCGATCCGAACATACGCCCAAGTCGGAGATCATCATACAAACCTACTGGAACCGTCAATGATTTCGAGGCCGTTTGCTCAAAATGTTGACCGAAGTCAAACTTAGCATTTTTAGCCAACCTTAAGGAACCAAGTGTTCCGATTTCAACCCGAACCTTTCCAAATTCAGAACTAACCATCCCCGCAAGTCATAAAACAGTAAAAACACGTACGGAATGTCTTATTTAGGGGAACGGGATTCTAGAAAGCAAAACGACCGGTCGAGTCGTTACAACTATAATACCTTAAATATTAGTTTTTCTAATATTTAATATTTTTAAAGATTATTATGTGCATAGACGATAAGATTTAAACAACCTTATCTGAAAGGCTAGGCCTGGAAAATTTAACGTGGAATTCCTATAAACTCTTGTCCCCTTATTTTTTTTTTTCTCTCTTTAATTTCTCTCCCTCTATGATGATTAAACCATTTACATACAAAAATAACGAATTATATGCCATCTCAAACTCTTTGTCACATATATAAGGTGGAAATTAACACTATTCACATTTATGATATGATTTATTTCTTATATAAATAATATAGTTATCTAATAATTTAGTATGAATCTAAATTAAATTAGTTCTTACAAAATTTAAACGGATATCCGCGAAAGGACAGAAACAAAAGAAAAAAATGAAATATAAAAACTTGTCTAACAATACGTTGCATACACGGAATAAAACGTTTTAGTTAGTTAAAAATGCCTAATATTCCTGCAAAGTTAAAGTGGAAGCTAAAAATTTTATTAAATTAATTCTAATAAATAAAAAGAATAGACAAAAACTTAGAAATATATGCTTTTGTTAAAGGTCTAACTAATTAAAAAGGCGATACATTCAGGGAATGTGAGTGTCAAGTTCATAATTGATTACATGCAAGATCATAAAACTAATTCATTTGTTCGTATGTAGTAGATTTCATGTACATCTATCTATATGTATACTATTTTAAAAGCATGAAACTTCTTGGGATGTCCTCCGCTTTTTTTACTCTTAAAACTTAATTTTACAATGGACAAAAACGTAATTATATTGTTTGTTGAATATTTAGGACTTTAAAATAACTAAATTTTAGTTATTAAATTTTTCCTTATTAATAAGTCCTTATATAGGTAAAATTAATATATTTTGTTTTTTTACGAAAATCTCTTTGAAGTCAACTTAAATTTCGTCTTTAGGATAATTTATTGCTTTTAACCTCTCAAATTAATTCCCATGAGGATTCACGTCCCTCTTATTAGCTTTTGTGAAAACTTGAATCTAATGGGATTGAAAATCTTCCTCACAATTTAAGACTTTAAAATCAACTAATATCTTACTTTATATAAATTATACCAATTGAATGTAAATCTATGTACGTAGCATTTAGGATGCTTATCGTGATGAACAATAGTTTTCATGAGATCAACTCTAAAGAGACATAAAAATTCATTCAAGGAAAGTACACAAGCATGTAAAATTATTCAAATGCCGAACATTTAAACACGATCTTAAAATTTATTATTTCTTTCATTATTGAGTTAGCAGTATAGAATCTACAATTTAGTAATTTCATGAGCTTAATTTTATTTTTATTTTATAATATAACAAAAAACTTTGGCGCCGTTGTCAGGGACTTAGAAATTAGCTACTTGACTGAATTAAGCTTTTATTAGTTATTTGTTCAAGTTTTAATTTTCAGTTTGCCTTGTTTGTGTTGACGCAGGCTCTTTTCTTGAATGCGGAGGAGTAGAAGCGCAAACAATCTCCTTCCTCTTGATCTTGAAATTGAACGAACACTTCACAGAGTGAAGAATGAAGCCGAAGCTAGAACTAGAATAGAAAGAAAGTTGGACATCGTAGTCTAACCACAGCCAATAGAGATGGCAGGTAATGAAGAGCGTCTGGTGATAGATGTCGCAAGGCCCAATCTTGCTAATATGACTTAGGCTATTGTGAAGCCTGATATCACGGGGCATTTTGGACTCAAACAGTACATGGTACAGCTGATTCAGTCCACAAGGCAATATGTGGGTCTATCTTATGAAGACCCGCAGAGGCACATTCAGAATTTCCTGGAAATTATGGACACTTACAATTATCCGAACATTTCCAAGGACTATGTCTGGCTGACATTGTTTCCCTTTTCACTGCTGGGGGAAGCTAAGGAATTACAAAAGTAGCCTGTGAACTCAATCCACACTTGGGATGATTTGGCAAGAAAATTCTTAATCAAGTTTTTCCCTACTAAGAAGACAAAATCGCTGAGGAGCCAGATTCTTGGGTCCCAGCAACGGGATGGCAAGACACTTCGTCAAGATTGGGAAAGATAAAAGAAGCTACTCAGAGACTGCCCGCATCATTGTCAGACTGATGAGGTGTTGGGTCATACTTTTGTTGACGGGCTAGACGAGACATCAAAGATGAATCTTGATTCAGCTTGTAGTGGTAGTTGCATGGCGAGGCCGTATAGTGAAATCCAGCTCCTACTAAATAACTTCACTGATAATGATCATAATTCGCAAGGAGATGGGGACTCACGAAGAGCAATTAAACAAAAAGCAGTCGGCATAATTGAGCTTGATGACTTCTCAGCCATGAGAGCAGATATAGCAGAATTGGCAAATCAGATGAATAGAATGTCAATGCACCAAACGTAACAGATGAAACAAGTACAACAGATGTCTACTTGCTGCGAATTATGCGGTGATAGTCACACGAGTGACATGTGCCCCACGAATCCAGAATCTATCCACTATGTGGGGCAACAGAGCAGAGGTCCGATGAATCAACATGCACAATATGGGAACACTTACAATCCAAATTAGAAGAATCATCCTAAATTCTCCTGGGGTGGAAATCAGCCGACTCAGAATCATTATAGGCCCCAAGGAAATTTTAATCAACCTCAGAAGCTGATAAGTAGGGATTTTGACTGCTTATTTGCTCTCTTTTACTTGCGTTTTAGCTCAAAAATGCTTAAAGGTATTCCCGACAACTAACAAAATGTGCTTACTTGCAGGAACATTGGAAAACGATCCAAACAAGTCAAAATCAAATCATAAAGGAGTCAAAAGTGAACAAGAGCCAAAATTGAGCAAAGAGGCCAGCAGTGCGGACCGCACAATTCTAGTGTGGCTGCAAAATGAGGTTCAGAGAGGAGGCTTTTAAAAAACTCAGACACTGCGGACCGCACCAAAAATATGCGGCCGCATACGGACTATTGCGGCCACAATCATTATTATGTGATCCGCAATATTGGAGATTTAGAGAGTTGATCAAAGCTCAAATGCTGAAGAGTGCGGACCGCAACACTTTTGTGCGGCCGCAATTAGTTTTATGCGGACCGTAGAAGACTTTAATTTCCAGCCTCAAAATCCAAGTGTGCGGACCGCACTAGAATTATGCGGCCGTAGTAGGCCTTTTTGCGGTCCGCATCAGCATTATGCGGCCGCATAACCCCTATAGGGGTATTTTTGTCAGATATTTTGAGCTTAGTATAAATACAATTTTTTGTTATTTTTAGATCAAGTCTTGTTTGTAGAAGTGCACCTGAACGTTTTTTCTTGCTTCTTTTAGTAATTTTGTAATAGATTGACTTCTTAACACTAGATTTTCTTTGTTTTATCTATGATTATGCATTCTACTTTTATTTCTTCTTGTATTTCTTCATTTTTTATGAGTAGCTAGATTTTGTGACCCAACCCTAGTGTTACTTAATCGGTATTTAATTTTAGGGCTTATTTGTGATTGGCTTAGTGATATCTAGCCTTGTTTATGCTTAAATTTCAGAATTAATGGTTGCAAACATTGATTCATGCCTTTTTGACCTAGTCTTTGCTTGAGAAAGAGATGCTAGGTTTAGGAAAACATGGCTAGCTAGGAATTGAGGTGAATTCAAGAAATTGATAGCCCCAATTAAAGGGTCAAATCTAGATATAGTAAGACCCGACTTGAGCATATATCACTTGATTTGTGCAAATGCCCATTTGATCTTGAGAAAGCCAAATCGGGCAAAATCACTCGAACTACCGAGAGGAATAGAGTGAGTAATTGCGTGTGTTTGCTATACCACGAACCCGATAAATAAAACTTTTCCTATAGTTTACAACCCGTTTGGTAGCCACCTAGGTGGAAGTCACAACCCTAGATTCCTTTATCAATTGAAAAACATCTCAAAACCAAAAATACTATCCTTTAGTTTTATCTTTGCAATCAATAGAGTAAAGTAGAAGTAATACACCAATCAACTTTGTGGAATTACAATTTAAGCCAAAACTTGCAATCAACTTAGATATACACCTAATACCATATTCTAACTCCCTATAGATTCGATCCCGACCTTTGTTGGATTATTATTTCATCGACCGCCTCGCTACTTAATTGTGGTGTGGATTTGGCCGAGATAAATGTTTGGCGCCGTTTCCATGGAGTTAAACGGATTTAGCTATATATCTAGGTTTTTTTGTGTTTTGTCTTTCTTTCCTTCCGAGTTACTAATTTGTGTTTGAATTGATTCTAGGTACGAAAATGGCTCTCAACAACGAACCATCGGAAATGTGCACTAGGGGGAGGACGTGGACGATGATGCCATGGATGTGGTCCCTATTGAACCTCAAGCTAACAGACGATGCCGCCTGCCTCATGATAATGTGCTTGTCCCTCTCCCACCTCCACCAAGAGCAGCGCACCGGGTGTTGCCAAACGAGGGTTATGCAAGTCCTATAGTCCTACCCCGGATTAGGGCAGGCAATTTCCAAATAACCAATGTGGTGCTTACACTGCTTGAGCAAAGGGGTTTCTTCACCGGAGCTCCACACCAAAATGCATACAGGCATATCAAGGGGTTCGTCGATACCTGTTGGGGGAGAAAGCAAACTAACGTCTCTGAGGACGCACTGAGGTTGAGGCTATTTCTCTTTTCTCTACGGGGAAAAGCATTGGACTAGTTAGAGAGGTTTCCCAACCATTCCATCACCACTTGGGATGAGTTGGTAGAAAAGTTCATTTCCAAATCTTCTCTCCGGGACATATGACGACGCTTAGGGATGAGATTCTTGCCTTCAAGCAAGAACCCAATGAGCCATTGCATGAGATTTGGAGAGATATCGTACCATGGTTAAAGAGTTCCCTAACAACGTTATGACTGAGGCCATGATCCAACAGACCTTCTACAGGGGGATCAACACAACAAACCAATGTGTGGTTAACCAACTCACCTGGGGGAACTTCATGAACACGCCATATGGCGAAGCTTGTGAAATCCTTGATGAGATTGCGGATAGCTCTTCGGTGTCGCAAAGTAGAGCCAATGTGCCACAAGGTGACCCTAATGTCATTCACCTACACAAGGAGCTACATGACCACGGGCAAGCTATAGCCGAGTTGACAACTACCATGAACCAATTGGCCAAAGCTCAGCTTCAACAAGTTCAAGGGCAGAAACAAGTGAATGCAATGGAAGGTGTAAATATGATGGTAAACAAGAGACGGCAACAAGTTCAACAAATGCAAAATCACCCGGAACGATTCATGCAAGATGATAGTGGGCACAATCAAGATGATTCATATGGTGATCAAAGTGAAGAGGTTCAATAAGTCAACAATTATCAAGGTCAACAGAGCAATGCTCCGAATCAACAATAGTGGAAATCATAGGGAAACTAAGGAAATTGAGGCAATCAAGGTCAACAAGGAAATTGGAATTGTGGCAACAACAATAACCAAGGCAATTGGGGGAACAACAACAATCAAAATTGGGGTAATTAAGGAAATCAAAGCAATTGGGGTGGCAACAACAATAGTAATTGGGGAGGCAATAACAATCAAGAGGGTTGGAACAACAATAATCAAGGAAATCGGGGGTCGGGCTTTCAAAGGCCCCCGATGTATCAACAGCCGAACAACCCGCCTCCATATCCGTCACAAGGACCTAGTTCTTCCAACAATGAGTTGGGACGGATTGAAAACATGTTCAAGCAGATGATGGAGAAAAATGCAGACTCTGATGCCCAATTAGCTTCCCACAACACTTCTACCCGCAACTTGGAAGTCCAACTAGGACAAAGTTCTCAAGCTTTGAATACTCGCCCTAAGGGGGCACTACCAAGTGATACGGTAGTAAACCCGAAGGGTGGGAACAATACGGGGCATGCTATGGAGGTGACTACAAGAAGTGGAAAAGGTGGAGTTGCTAGTACCTCAAACTTAAGAAAGATTGTGAATGCTGATAAGGTGATGCAAGATGATGATGAGCCAAACAATGACGTTCAAGTAAATGATGAAGTGAGGATAGACATTGATGAAAATGTGGAGGAGACACAAGATGATGTGAACCCGCCTAGGGAACATGTGATAAACATACCGGATCCAGTAGTGCCCAAAGCCAAGGCTCCTTTGCCAAGGCCTCCTCCACCATATCCTCAAAGGCTTGCAAAGCAAAACAATGAGAATCAATTCAAGAAATTCATTGATATGATTAAAAGTTTGTCCATAAATATGCTATTGGTTGAAGCCTTAGAACAAATGTCGGGATATGCCAAGTTCATGAAGGAATTGGTAACAAAGAAGAGATAAATGAACTATGAAATGGGGATTGGGCAACCAAGACCCACATACATGAGGTTGCAAATGGCGGACTGGACAATGAATAGGCCATTGGGGATAATTGATGATGTGCTAGTTCGGGTCGACAAGTTCATACTTCCCGCAGATTTTGCGATGCTTGACTGTGAGGTTGACTACAAGGTGACAATCATATTAGGGAGACCTTTCCTAGCTATAGGGAAGGCCTTAGTTGATGTGGAAGCTAGGGAGCTCACTTTCCCGGTGGGCAATGAAAAAGTTGTGTTCTATGTTTGCAAGTCAATGAGGCAACCTAATAGCAATGAAGTGTGTTCGTTTGTGGATCTTGTGACCGAAGTAATTGTTGATGACACAAGTGATGTGATTAATGTTGAAGACCCATTGGAAGCTATGTTATTGAATCATGATGTGGATGAGAAGGAAGGCTTGGTGGAGTATGTAAATGCTTTGCAGGGAATGGGATCATATACATATGAACCCCAAAAACTTTCCTTGGACCTTGAGAACTGGAAGACTCCGCCAACAAAGCCCTCAATCGAGGAGCCTCCCACATTGGAGTTGAAGCCCTTGACTTCACACCTTAGGTATGAGTTCTTAGGCCCTTGTTCCACTTTACCTGTTATTCTTTCCTCGTGCTTAACTAACGTGCAGGTACCTTCCACCCTTGCGGTGCTCTAAAGGAGGAAGAAGGCAATAGGGTGGACATTGGCGGATATTCGGGGTGTAAGCCCGCCTTTTGCATGCACAAAATCATATTGGAGGAGGATGACAAACCCTCCGTGGAACATCAAAGAAGGTTGAATGAGGCCATGCAAGAGGTAGTCAAGAAAGAGATCATCAAATGGTTGGATGCTAGGGTTGTCTACCACATTTCTGATAGTTCATGGACCTCGCCAGTGCAATGTATCCCAAAGAAGGGTGGCATGACTGTGATTACAAATGACAACAATGAGTTGATCCCTATAAGAACTGTCACTGGTTGGAGAGTATGCATAGATTATAGGAATCTCAACAAAGTGACTCGGAAAGACCATTTTCCGCTTCCATTTCTTGATTAGATGATGGATAGGCTAGCCGGACGTGCTTATGATTGCTTCTTGGATGGGTATTCCTGATATAACCAGATTCTTATTGCACCTGAAGACCAAGAAAAGACCACCTTCACTTGTCCGTATGGCACATTTGCATTCTCAAGGATGCTGTTTGGTTTATGTAATTTCAGCGGTGTATGATAGCAATATTCACGGATATGGTGGAGGCTTCCTCGAGGTGTTCATGGATGATTTCTCTGTTGTGGGGATTCTTTTGAAGCATGTTTGGATAATCTTGATAAGGTATTGGCACGTTGTGAAGAGACCAACTTGGTGCTTAATTGGGAGAAGTGTCACTTTATGGTTGAGGAGGGCATTGTCCTCGGCCATAAGATTTCCAAGAATGGTATTGAAGTGGATAAAGCAATAATTTAAGTGATATCAAATCTCCCTCCTCCTACTTCCATTAAAGGAGTAAGGAGAGTTCTAGGTCACGCGAGGTTTTACCGTCGGTTCATCAAAGATTTCTCAAAAGTGGTGAACCCTTTGTGCAAGTTGTGGGAAAAAGATACCAAAATTGTGTTCAATGATGATTGTATGAAGCCATTTGAGCTACTCAAGTATAGGTTGACTACCACTCCCATCATTACCGCACCAAATTAGAGCTTACCTTTTGAGCTTATGTACGATGCTAGTGATGTGGCGGTAGGAGCGGTATTGGGGCAAAGAATCAACAAGATATTCCATCCGGTCTACTATGCTAGCAAGACCATGAACGGCGCCCAAGTAAACTATACGGTGACCGAGAAAGAGCTCTTAGCCATTGTCTTCGTATGGAAAAGTTCCGCCTGTACCTCATGGGTACCAAAGTGATTGTTCTCACCGATCATGCGGCACTTCATTATTTGATGAGTAAAAAGGACTCAAAGGCTAGATTGATGTGGTGGGTACTTCTTCTTCAAGAATTTGATCCTGAAGTCATAGACCGAAAAAGGAGTGAGAATCAAGTGGCGGACCACTTGTCCCGATTGGAAGAGGAGGGGAGACCACATGATGGCCTTGAGATCGATGATTCGTTTCTGAATTAACAACTCCTTTCCATGTCTTTGACCGGGATGCCTTGGTTCGCCGATGTGGCTAACTATCATGTGAGCAGAATTATCCCGAATGAGTTCTCTTCAAACCAAAGGAAGAAGCTCAAACGGGACTGCTTGGGTTATTATTGGGACGAGCCATATCTTTTCAAAATTTGCACTGATGGTGTTATCCGGAGATGTGTTCCAGAAGAAGAGCAATTGGGTATTCTTGAAGCTTTCCATTCTTTACCCTATGGTGGTCACCATGGTGGGGCGAGAACTGCTACAAAGATCATAAATTGTGGATTCTATTGGCCTACCTTATACAAATTAAAGACGCTAGCGAGCTTGTTAAGCGTTGTGATGATTGCCAAAGGACCGGTGGGATTTCCAAGAAGAATGAGATGCCTCTCACCACCATCCTTGAGATTGATATTTTTGATGTGTGGGGCATCGACTTTATGGGTCCATTTATGAGTTCGTGTGGAACACCTATATTCTTGTTGTTGTGGATTACGTTTCCAAATGGGTTGAAGTTATGGCTTTGCCCAACAATGAAGCACGGAGTGTGGTGGCTTTCTTGAAGAAAAACATATTCACAAGGTTCGGCAACCCAAGGGCCATCATTAGTGATGGGGGTTCTCATTTTTGCAACAAAGCTTTCGACACTTTACTCTCCAAGTATGGTGTCACTCACAAGGTGTCAACCCCTTATCACCCCCAGGCAAGTGGACAGGTTGAAGTCTCCAACAGGGAGATTAAGAGTATTCTGTCCCAGACTGTCAATGCAAACCGGACTGATTGGTCAAGGAAACTTGACGATGCTCTATGGGCGTATAGAACATCTTACAAGACTCCAATTGGTATGTCTCCTTATCGGTTGGTATTTGGGAAAGCATTTCATCTCCCAGTAAAATTAGAGCATAAGGCCATGTGGGCGTTGAAGAAATTGAACCTGGACTAGGATGTAGCTGCCAATCTTCGGGTGGAGCAATTGAATGAACTTGATGAGTTTCGGTTCCATGCTTACTCCAGTTCGTCTTTGTATAAGGACAAGATGAAGTACCTACATGATAAGTATATCCGGAACAAAGAATTCAAAGAAGGTGACCTTGTTCTCTTATTCAACTCTCGGTTACGGATGTTTCCGCGAAAGCTAATGTGAAAGTGGAGTGGTCCCTTTGAAGTGGTACATGTGACTCCTTTTGGTGCTCTAGATTTAAAAAGCAATAATGGTGAGATCTTTAGAGATAATGGGCACCGGGTGAAGCACTACCATGGTAAGGTTGATGATGGCCACGTTGTGGCATTGATCCATTTCAAGTGAATGATGGTAATCTGCGTCGTGCCGCGATGTCAGGCGCTTCTTGGGAGGCAACCCATGTCTTTTTCTTTCTTTTATTTTTCTTCTTCTATATAGGCTTGGTTTTGTGCTAACCAGTTTTGAAGTGTATGCAGGAATGGGTGTGCATTGCAGGGACTGTGTATGAAAAATTTGGCTAAGTGTCAAAATGCATAGTCTCTGAAGTTGGCCTGTCAAAATTGCTTAAGGGTTTGCGGCCGCACACATTTTTGTGCGGTCCGCAATGGTACTGCGGCCGCACTCATTTTTTAGGGGTCCGCAGCCAATCACCTAAGGGGCCAGGTAAAAAGTACGGCCCGCATCAAAATTACACGGCCGCACTCATGTGTGAGACTGGGTCCCACGGGTAAAAAGTATAAATAGAACCTCTCTATCATGTTTACACTTTTCGCTCATCTTAGACCTAAAGAAAAGCTTGCACAATAAATTCCCATTTGCACTCAAATTGTTCCTTCAAGTTCATCACCTGCATCTTCATCATTGGTATGTTCAATTCCTCATTAGATTTTTTTATCTTTTATTTGCTTTTGTCCTTAGATTTAGGGTTAACTACATGCTCAAATATGTTAACATTTTGTTGTTTCTGCGTAGAAATCATGTGGGTAGTTTTTGTATGCTACTTGGGGTCTAGGTAACTAGCGAATGAGGTTTGATTGCTAATACCATGACCATTTGAGACCAAATATTTCATGAACCCTAAGTAACTGCCGGTGAATTTTGAATTATGCGGCCACACACATTTTTTTGTGGTCCGCAGTAGAGGTTGTGCGACCGCACTCATTTTTGTTCGGTCCGCAGTCCTCTAAGTTAGGCAACACGTGAACTTCAATTCTACGGCCGCACACATTTTTGTGCGGTCTGCATTGGACTTATGCGGCCGCACTCATTTTTGTGTGGTCTGCAATGGGTTGTCTGTGGTCGCACTCATTTTTGTGCGGTCCGCACTACCCTTCTAAGACAACAATCCTGCAGTTTTCTATCATGCTTTTGTATACACTTTGAGCTTCAATTGTGACTGATCTCTAATGCATATGTGCTGCAGATAATGGTTCGCTGACTCGATAGAGGAGATACACCACAAGGGAGGGAAGAACCATCCCGAGGCCGGGGGAAAGGCAAGAGCAATCTACCTCTTGCAATTCAAAAAGCTATCAGCAAGAAGGCAACCACCAATAGAGCCCCGGACACTTTTGAGACAGTGAGTATGTCCCATCCTGGGATGTTTCAGAGGGTAACTCCGTGCAAGGACAGCCGAAGCCTAGTCACAACTAAGACAACAATTCCCTGGGAGACTTCATTTGGCTGATGAGTCCTCATTTGCTACCAGTTAATCCGAGGGTTCAGAAGAGGGTATTCAAGATTCTAAACCCTCTTCCTCATATGGTCCCAATGCTCCAATAAATGTTGATGACGATGATGATGTCCCAGATGATGGGAGAGGGGTAGATACTGCAGTGGCAGGGTTAGAGAGGTCAAGGCGACCAGAGATTTGGGAGGACCGGTTTGTCTGTGCAAATGCCTTTGCCAAGTTCATGGAACTGTGGTCATAGAGGTCGCTCACTCTTGAGCAACAGTTCTTAATGAAACACTTGAGCAAACCAATCCCAATGTCCTCATGCAATTCCAAGAGCGGAAAGGTTGGAGCTAGTTTACCAACAAAGTGCTAGATGGGAATGAGTACCTGGACAAGGAGTTCTACGCAAATGTTGCTCATATCAAGCGGTACGAAGGTTAGAAAAGTGTGGAATCTAAATATCCGCTTTGACTCCTGTGCACTGAACCAGTATGTGGGGTTTGAAGAAGTTGAGGCAGTGCGGTATTTAGAAAAGCTAGCCATGGTTGATGCAGCTTGTCCGTGGTTGGCTGAGATTTTAGCAATTCTAGGGTCTACTCCTCTGTGGCTCACAGCTAGAGTTCCAATTTTTCGGGCCACCCTAAACTTTGAAGCAAAAGGGTGGAAAACGTTTGTGTGTAGCCGGCTTGACACATGCCTCAATGAAAACATGCTCCCAATCCCCCGTGCAGTTCTGGTGGCCTCCTTTATGGCTGGGTATCCGATAAATTTTGGTGCCATCATGTCCACCAACATCTCTAGTTGTTTAGAAGGGTTAGAGATCCTACCCGTACCCAAACTTCCTCACTGAGTACTTCAAGGATCAAGGGGTGGAGTCCAAGCACTGTGATACAAATGTGAAGGCGAAAAAGCCTTTCTCCTGGTACCACCTTCAGGGAGCTGACAACCCTAAGTTCAAGGGTGAGACCACTACATCCACCGGCCAGTCTGAGGAGCCAGAGGTAGTGGTTACTGATTTAGCTGCCGAGCCTTTCACTGCCAGCAGGTACATCTACTGGGACAGCAGCCATGCCACCATCTTCATCCTCCGGTCCACCAGCTTCAGCTAGACTTTCAGCATCATTGTTAGTGCTAGCTTCATCGACCTATCCTCAGACTGCACTGTGAGTCTCCCAGACATTGGCGAGTCTCAACAACTGGATGCAGGTAGCTACTACAAAGCTAACTGCCATTTCCAGTACTGTTGCAGCAGAGTCCTCAGCCCCAGCAGCTCCAGCACAGCCACATGTACCTCCGTTAGTGGAGGAAGCATTGAAGAAGATTCTGGAAAACCAGAAGACTCTTACCGATACTCTAGAGGCTCATGGAAAGGTCATTGTAGACCTGACCAAGCAGGTTAGGAAGATGAAGAAGTCTTAAGCCTCAAAGAAGTCCATGGAGAAGTTGGCTAAGGAGGTTGAGAAGATTGCACATGCAGGAGATTTGCCTATGGACCTACTCATGGAGTCTACTATCCCAGCAGCACAGACAGCACTAGAGGCAGCAGCCAGCCAGTCTGATGAGCCGGTTGCCACTTCCCACACTGCTGGGGAGATGATCCGGATGCTCAGCAACCCAATTGGCCCTCAGTTTGGTGATGATGAGATTCAGCTTGAGGCAAAAGTTGCTGAGGATCCTATGCAGACAGAGACCACATAGGTAGTACTCTTAACTCTCTGCCCTTTTCCTATTCTTAGTTTTGTTAAGCATTGGGGACAATGCTTGATTTTCATTTAGGGGAGTGGTCTATTCGGATGATTTGACATTTGGGTTGTAATAACTCTGATACTATTTTTTTTATTTCATCTTGATTTTCATTTGGTATGTATATATTTTCTCATTTGATGTAAATATTAATTCCCCTTATGTATATATTCTTTCGATTTTGGTTTGTATATTCTTTTATCTTGCTTTCTGTAGTTCATTTCATAGCTTCTTTAGTTTGCTTTTCCTTAATAGCATAGCTTCTTATTTACTTTAGTAGCTTCTTTCTTTTATTTGCTAGCTTCTTTTTACGTTTTAAATGAATAATAAGCCTTTGGTTTTCTTAATGCCACGGTTCTTTCCAAAGGTGAATTTTTGTGTGAACGGGGTGGCTCTTCCCAACGATAGATGTCGTGACAACCTTCTTAAAGGATTGAGTCCGTTTTCTTTTATGTTTTTGTAAATATAGTAGTAATGAATAAAAAGGGTTTCAAGCATGCTTCACTTGGTACCAACACATTTACCTATGATCGCATGGTTAAAAATAAGTTGTTGGCAGAAAATAGCTCTAGTTGTGACTCTTTTGACTCTTGTGTTGACTTATGCAGTCATCGAGTGGTTCAAATCGAGCCATTTGTGATTCTCAATCTTAGCTAGGGTTGTTGTGGGCCCTCGACTCTATTCTCTTTAGCAATCTAGAGGTGAGATGTCTTAGTTACAAGTCCAAGTACCTGTGCTAATGGTCTAGAACTTGCCCCAAATATTTGTCTAGGCGAAATTCTAAGTGTAGCTTGGCTTGAGAAATGATTGTAGGCTCTCCTTGATTTGATTTGAAATTTGAAATCTTCCATGACCCACCAATGTGATATCCCTAGTCTACCCCTTTAGAGCCAAAGCCCTTTTTCTTTCAATAACCACGTTACAAGCCTTCATCTATTTTACAATGACCCTCTCTTGGCACCCGATCTTTCCTTAGCATTCTTGAGAAACAATTGGCTAAGACATAAGTTTGGGGGAGAGAAGAGGAGTTTGAAAGTGATGAAAGGTAAAAAGAGGAGAAAGAAATAAAGAAAAGGGAAGTCAAAGAAAAGAAAGAAAGAACGAAAAAGTAAAATGTCAAAAAGAAAGTGAAGAAAGTGAAGTGTTGAAGGGAATCCAAAAGAAAATAAGGAGGAAAAGCTGAAGTGAATAGAAAAGAAGAAAAATGAATATCATGCTCAAGAAAGAGTGACGTTACGTCTCTCTAGTTCCCCCGAGGAAGAAGAAAATGACTCAAAGAGTCGAGAAAGTATGAGCCGAAAAGATAAAATGGAGTTTCTTAAGGAAAGATGAAACCATTCTAGTCCAACAAGTCCTACGTTGTTCCAAAAGCCTTCATTACATCCCGCAAAACCCCTACATGATTACAAGGTTACTGAGCTTACATTAGTGGTGATTTATATTAGGGGCAAGCTAATGGTACTTAAAGCCAGTCTTGAGACGTTCTTTTGAGAGAGATGAGCAAACTTTTCACGATCCTTGTTTCGAGTGTTACATTCTAAAGTAAGATTTGCTAATGGAGAGTAGAGAACGAGGAGTTTGGGAGCCACAATAACCTACGTGAAAGAGCGATCGTCCTTGATGAATGGAGTCAACTCTTGATGCTCTAGAGTCACACCAGAACTACGGTACTCAAAAAGTCATATCATGGGTTGTTGATAGTTCATATGTGTTGTGGGTAATTGTTGGTCCCAATTGATGTGTAAATAATTCACCTTAGGCTAGCTGAAATATCTCTTTTTCTAATGGAGGTGGGAATTGCCTTATTTGCTTGACCACAAGCAAAAGCTTAAGTTTGGCGGAGTTGATAAGTAGGGATTTTGACCGCTTATTTGCTCTCTTTTACTTGTGTGTTAGCTCAAAAATGTTTAAAGGTATTCCCGAAAACTAACGAAATGTGCTTACTTGTAGGAACATTGGGAAACAGACAAATATGTCAAAATCAACTCATAAAGGAGTCAAAAGTGAACAAAAGTCAAAACTGGGCAAAGAGGCCAGCAGTGCGAACCACACAATTCTAGTGCGGCCGCAGAATGAGGTTCAGAGAGGAGGCTTTTAGACAACTCAGACAGAGCGGACTGCACCAAAAATATGCGGCTGCAAAAGGACAATTGCGGTCATAATCATTATTATGCGGTCCACAAGATTGGAGATTCAGAGAGTTGATCAAAGCCCAAATGCTGAAGAGTGCGGACCGTAACACTTTTGTGCGGCGGCAGAATCCTAAGTGCGGCCGCAATCAGTTTTTTGCGGACCGCGGAAGACTTTATGTTCCATCCTCAAAATCCCAAGTGTGCGGACAGCACTAGAATTGTGCATGGCCGCAGTAGGCCATTTTGCGGTCAGCATAAGAATTATGCAGCCGCATAACCTCCGTAGGGGCATTTTTGTCAGATATTTCAGCTTAGTATAAATACAACTTTTTGTTATTTTTAGGTCATTCTTGTTTGCAGAAGTACACCTAAACGTTTTTTCTTGCTTCTTTAAATAATTTTGTAATAGATTGACTTCCTAACACTAGATTTTCTTTGTTTCATCTATGATTATGCATTCTACTTTTATTTCTTCTTGTATTTCTTCATTTTTTATGAGTAGCTAGATCTTTAGCTAGGGTTGTGACCCAACCCTAGTGTGGATACTCAATGGGTATTTAAGTTTAGGGCTTATTTATGATTGGGTTAGTGATATCTAGCCTTGTTTATGCTTAAATTACAAAATTAATGGTTGCAAACATTGATTCATGCCTTTTGACTTACTCTTTGCTTGAGAAAGAGAGACTAGGTTTAGGAAAACTTGGCTAGCAAGAAATTGGGGTGAATTCAAGAAATTGATAACCCACTTAAAGGGTCAAATCTAGAGATAGTAAGAGCCGACTTGAGCTTATATCACTTGATTTGTGCAAATACCCATTTGAGCTTGAGAAAGCCAAATCGGGCGAAATCACTCGAACTACCCAGAGGTATAGAGCGAGTAATTGCATGTGTTTTCTATACCACGAACCCGATAAATCAAACTTGCCCTATAGTCTACAACCCGTTAGGTAGCCACCTAGGTGGAAGTCACAACCCTAGATTCCTTTATCAATTGAAAAACATCTCAAAACCAAAAATACTATCCTTTAGTTTTGTCTTCGCAATCAATAGAGTAAAGTAGAAGTAATACACCAATCAACTTTGTGGAAGTACAATTTAAGGCAAAACTAACAATCAACTTAGATATATACCTAATCCCATATTCTAACTCCCTGTGGATTCGATCCCGACCTTTGTTGGGTTATTATTGCATCGATCGCCTCGCTAGTTAATTGTGGTGTGGATTTGGCCGAGATTAGAAGCCACCCCAGCAAATAGAAGAGAGTATGAATGACTTGTTGAAGAAGTTGTTGTTTGACAATCAACAACTCAGGACTGATTTCAAAAATCTTGAGAGGCAAATGGGGCAGTTAGCAGCGATACTAGGTTTGCGGGCGCTCTTCCCAGTGATACTGAGATGAACCCTCAAGTTAATGTAGTTACACTAAGAAACGGGAGGGAACTAGAGGAAGTTCCAAAGAAGAGAAAGGACAAGCCTATACCTGAGGGGGAGTTGATTCCTAAAGCAACACACGAGTCAAAGAAAGATGATGCAAGTTCAGAGCAAGTAGAGGCTGCAATGCCACCACCACCTTTCCCCCAAAGATTGCAGAAGAAGAATGATGATCGCATGTTCAACAAATTTCTCTCTATGTTGAGCCAGGTTTAGTTGAATATTCCGTTGGTAGATGTACTTCGTGAAATTCCAAAGTATGCTAAGTACATAAAAGATATAGTGGCTCACAAGAGGACATTGACTGAACTCAAGAGAGTTGCACTTACTGAGGAGTGCACTTTAAGGGTCCAAAACAAGCTTCCTCAAAAGCTTAAGGTTCATGGCAACTTCACCATCCCTGTGTGGATTGGTAATATCGATGTGGGTCGTGCTCTTTGTGATTTGGGGGCGAGCATAAATCTGATGCCCTTGTCCTTGTTTAAGCAATTGGGACTGTGAGCTCCAAAACCAACCACTGCGATGTTGCAACTAGATGTAGGTCCATATCCTACCCTGAAGGAGTAATTGAAGATGTGTTGCTGCAAATAGGGAAATTCATCTTCCCAGCTGACTTCATTATCCTAGATTACGAGGCTGATGAACAAGTTCTGATCATATTGGGACGACCTCTTTTGGCTACATGTGATGCTATTATTAAAGTGAGAGAGGGAAAATGATTATGAGGGTTGACAACGAGGAAGCAGTCTTTAATGTCTACAAGTCGATCCAACTTCCCCGCCATTATGAGGAGCTCTCTATGATATTTGTTGTGGAGGTGGATGAGAAACTTCTTGACACGAGTTTATATCTAGACGATTCTCTAGAGAAAGCTCTCATTGTGTTCGATATCTTGGAGATTGATGATGAGGTTGAGGAGATGATGCATATCCTAGATGCATCATGTGCTTACATGCAGGGATTAAACCCCTTTGAGCCCCTAAATAGGCCAAGTGGGCCTCCTCCAAAGCCGTCGGTTGAAGAAGCTCCAAAATTGGAGCTTAAACCCCTGCCCTCTCACCTTCAATATGCTTATTTGGGTGGTTCTGACACTTTACCTATTATTGTTTCTTCTGACTTGTCTAAATTTCAGGAAGAAAAGTTGTTAAGAGTGCTACGTGAGCACAAGCGAGCAATTGGGTGGAGGATGTCTGACAGGCATTAGTCCAGCTTTCTACATGTATAAAATCCTCATGGAGGACGGACACAAGACAAGTGTAGAGCAACAACGCCGCCTAAATCCAATCTTGAAAGAGGTGGTAAAAAAAGGAGTGATTAAGTGGCTTGATGCAGGTATTGTATTTCCAATCTCTGATAGCAAATGGGTAAGCCACGTCCAATATGTGCCTAAGAAAGGGGGGATGACTGTAGTAGTTAATTAAAATAATGACTTGATTCCCACAAGAACTGTTACTGGGTGGAGAATTTGCATAGATTATAGAAAATTGAACAATGCCACCCGAAAGGGCCACTTTCCCCTCCCCTTTATTGACCATATGCTTGATAGATTAGCTAGCCAGGAATATTACTGTTTCCTAGATATTTATTCGGGGTATAATCAGATTGCTATATGATCGAGGCCAACCCTGCACTACTATTAAGTAGTGAGAGAGGTCGAAGCAGCTTTTACCCGATGTAGGGTCGGGATCGAATTCCACAGAGAGCTAGATATTGCAGTTGGCTATCTATCTAAAGTGGAGTTGTGTATTTGCTCCAAATTGCACTTCTACACATTTTTGGGTTTTAATTATAATTATAATTCTATAAACTAAAATGCTCAATTAAACTACTATAAGCTAGGATTAAACTATTGCAAGTTGTTCAAATGATTAAAAGGGCACTAGGATAGTGACCTTTTCCTAGGTGGTCGATTGACGGAATCTTGAATCTAAAGCTAGATTGACACATTTGGGGAGTATGATATAACCATTGCTCGATTCTAATCACTCTATACCTCTCGGTAGTTCGAGTGATTTTGCCCGAATTGACTTTCTCAAGACCAATTGAGTATGCGAATTTGCACAAGCAATTGAGGATCAAGTCGAGTATTACGATCTCTCAGTTTAACCCTTTAATTGGGGCTATCAATTCTCTTGAGTACGTCCCAATTCCTTGTTGGACTAATTCTAGAGACTTAGGCTCTATTTCTCAAGAAGAGCAAAAGTCAACTAAACACAAACTAGTGTTTGCAACCACTAATTTAGCAATCAAACATGGAATTACCCCAAATATCAAACACCCATAGTCAATCAAGCTCTAAAATACAAGACCCATCAATTACCCACACTAGAGTTGAGCCACAACTCTAGCTGATGGGTCTAGCTACTCATAATTAGAGAAAGAAACAAAGAAATAGTTGAAAAACAACTCATATTAATTAATTGCTAACATAAACTAGAAGATTCAATGTTGAAATGAAGATAAAATTGCCCAAAATAGCTAAAGAAACGGAAGTCACGAGCGCAGCTCAGTACAAAATCTATCTGCTTTTCCTAAAAATAAAAAAGAAGCTATTTATACTAAGCTGAAATGTCTGGACAAAAATACCCCTGCGGGGTTAATGCGGACAGCACAAAATCGTTTGCGGTCGCACTAGGGCTTTGAACTTGACAAAACTGCTCTCTGAACTTGGGCAATGCGGACCGCAAAGAATGGACTGCGGCTGTGATGGCTTCTAGTGCGGTCCGTATGAAATGGAGCGCGGACCGCATTGGCTTCAATCTCCGAAAATAGCAACTCTCTGATTCTTGGTTGTGCGGACCGCACTAAATCGAGTGCGGCCGCAGTAACTTCAGTGCGGATCGCATTAAATCCCATGTGGCCGCATTGTCTGATTTGCCTGAGTTGAATACTCTCTGAACCTCACTTGTGCGGACCGCACAGAATGGTGTGCGGCCGCACTGGCCTTGTTTTGCCTGAGTTTTGTCTTGCTTTGATACTTGTGCAAGTTTCACTCCTTTTGAGCTGATCTTTGGCATCTTGTCACCTTGTTGATCAAACCTGCAATCAAGCACAACTTGTGAGCCGTTTTAGGATTATTTTGTACAAATTTCTAATCAAAACATAAGCAAGGAGGAGTATAAAATGTATCAAAATCCCTAGTTATCAACTCCCCCAAACTTAAGCTTTTGCTTGTCCTCAAGCAAACAAAATAAGACCCACCCCTTAAGAGAAAATCCAAGACAATTCAGCTATCCTAAAGTGACCTCATTTAGCATCAACTGGGACTAACAATTGCCCTCAATACACATGAATCATTAACAACATTTACTCTTTTAAAACACTATGGATCAAGTGCGACACAAGAGCATCAAGAGTTGACTCAACACATCAATGGACTCTTTATATTACTTTAGTCATTGTGGAACCCAAACTCACACATCCTCGGCTCTCCCTAAGCAAACCTCACCTTTAGAATAGTGGCACTCATAACGAGGTTAATGGAAATTCACTCATCCCTCTCAAAGAAAAGTCACAAGTCCGGCACTAAGTACCATATGCTTGCCCCTTATGTGAGTCACCACTAATGTAAGCTTCATTCAACTAGAGATCATATAGGGCTTTTGTGGAGACATAGTGAAGGCTTTTGGTTCCGGGTAGGCAATGTTTGGTCTAAGTAGGTTCCATCTTCCCTTAAGCACTTCTTTTGTTCCATTTTGGAACAGATTCACTTGACTCTTTGAGTCTTTTCACTTCTTTCAAAGGGGTAAGAGAGACACATTGTCACTCTTTTTTTATACATTTCAAATCTTTTTTCCTTTCTCAATTTTCCACACCTTTCATTCTTTGCTTTTCTTGAATCCCTTTTCTTATTCTTTTCCACATTGAGTATTCTTTTTGTCTTTTTGCTTTTCTTTCTTTTTCATTGCCTTTCCTTTTCTTCATTTTGTACCTTTTTACCACTTTGTTGCAATCCTTGTCTCTTCCCCCAAACTTATACTTTTGCCATGTGCTAAGGAAAGATCGGGCGCCAAGAAAGGGTATATTTTCGAACAGGTAAAGGCTTGTATCATGGTTCTTGAAGGAAAAAG
This sequence comes from Nicotiana attenuata, assembly GCF_001879085.1. NCBI lineage: Eukaryota > Viridiplantae > Streptophyta > Magnoliopsida > Solanales > Solanaceae > Nicotiana > Nicotiana attenuata. Next base: position 307,974 of record NW_017670306.1, read on the forward strand.
GTTTAAGTCTCAAAAGGGTTGACTAGGGATTTTATCTTTGGTAGGCTATGAAAGTGTTTAAGCTATCATTTGGATCAAGGAGAGCCTATAATCATGTCTCAAGTCAAAATTCACTTAGGATTTCGCCTCAACAAACATTCAGGGCAAGTTCTAGACCAATGGCTCGGGACTTGGACTTGCAATGCAATTTCTCACCACACACGCTATGGGATTGCTAAAGACACAGAGTCG